>NC_039499.1:3526834-3832577 GCF_003590095.1 Trichoplusia ni
TTTTCTTAAAAAAGGCGTTACAATAACTCATCATCACGGTTTATTACGCAGTTCATGACGTTTACTGACAATGTACGCGTGATCAAACGAGTTCATGATTCATAGTATGAGAACGAAGCAGTTCTAAACAAATACTTCAGCATCATGCCCTATTCACGATTTTCACATTTTCTAAGAGGCCTCTAATTGGAGTCTTGTGTTACAACAAAGAGGCTATTATGTTTCGATAGTGTATCCTAACAAATTGGTCTTCCATTTAATTATAAGAATTAGACCTCAATCGTTATTCAGACACTGGTTTTAAATGTTTTACATTTTGATTTAGAAAGAGGAATCAAAACAATCAATGTTACCCCAATTTTATTTGTAATGTCTACATTTAAACTACATCGACATATTCGTTTGACGATAGGAAACTAGGATCGTAAAACAGAACATTGCTTTTATAAAGACTACAGGCGTATCACAAGCTATGATTTGACACCATCTCAGACACAGACTAATGAGATGACGTCACGGCACACGCTAAAGTGAAGCGGCAAACCAAAACAGTCACACGATAGTTCAAAACAATGATGTTTACACGTCCTTCTGGCCACATGGTCTTAACCAATCAGTACACCGTACATCTGCAAGGCTCTAGTGCCGACAGCTTTATCATTTATCAGGTCTGCATGTAATTAAGTCTAGTTTTCTCATCCGCAATGTGTTTACTACAGCGGGCGCGACAATGTCGAAATATTGGTAGTATAGGTAGTTGTTGTGGTTATGCGTCATAACGCCTTGCGGAAGATGTCAAGTTTGCTTGGTCAGTTGAATCAGTTGTAATATTCTAGAATTGTACCGATTTTATTTAATGTTTTTAAATAGGTATAACAGATGACAGAAGAAGGTAATAAAACGAAGATAGAAACAGTTGCTTAATAAAGTCAGACTTTACTTTTAGAAACTGTTTGTAAAATAGGTCTTAAACAAAAGTTTCTTGTACTGTCAAAAACTATCTCAACAGTAAAACAGGACTGTAACTCTCATTAAAACGAGATTTCGGTAATAAAGACGACGGCAATAAAGGTTTGATGGTTTAATTTCGTTTATTATATTAGTTTTGAATAGCTATAATATAAACAAGTATAAATAAATATGGCATCAATAGAATTTAGATTGGAGCCTCTTGAACTTGTTAGCTTTAGAATTTATAAAAACAAAAAGCTACAACTAAAACACGTTTATGGATTATATTGCATCCAACAAAGTTTAGGAACATACCAAAACCGCCAAGAAAATCACGAAGATTCCTTTTCAAATTTCTTCATAGTAATGACAGTTTAAAGATATATTAGGCGTTAAATTGCGCTCATTTGCTCATTAACCGCCGGATACGGATGGCTTGGTCCACAACGACATTAATCTGATTATCTATGTTTATTCCAGAGGTTATGGGTACCGCCGACCACGAATGCCGGAATACGGCACCCACCGTGTCGCGTTAAATGTGAAAAAATATTTTATCGCAAACAATTGTTGCGTAACAAGTTTATGTGTTTGTGCAAGCTTATTTAAGCTGTATTTTAAAAAGGTTAATAAATAATTAAGGTACATACTTACTCTTTACTTTAATTCTAAAGCATAAATAAGCATATTTATTTTTTTGTATGTATAAGTATATAATTTAATGTATGTACGTACCTATTTAAAATAATCTACCAGTCCTCTACCTACCTATCTTTCCTTTCCTTCCAAAGGTTGTTTAGAAAATATCACTATTAGCAATACACCGCTTTTGTACCCTTACACTGTATGTTATAATTTGAGATTTTTATGTTTTAGACGACTGATTTATGTAGTTTAACCAATTTTCAAAATCTATAAATAAAGCAAATAACGCCCTAAACAGTTAAAATAATGTGTACATCCTACGCTGTGTATGCTCATCCATCAATTTGATCGATTTAGTACCTATATAAATAGCTATCATGAGGTATTATGACTGTTCAAGCATTCGTCTTGCGATACCAACACGTCAGAAACTCATGATTTGGGGGTTTGATGGGGTTAAGGGAATGGACGTTTTTGGATCCTCAGAAAACGAACTATCTTGATACCAAATTATATCTCACTGTCTTAAATCAGAAAGAGTGAATGTCTTTCAGACTCGAGGAATTGTACTTTTATTATAGGCTTGGTAAAGAGGAGGTTCTCAATTGGTCTGTATTTTTTAATGTTACCTCTAAACTCCATACTGAGTCACCCGAATTTGATGAGTCGTTTTTCATTTGACGTGAAATAGCTGTCATTTTAGGTAAAGTTTTGCTGTTAAATGAAAAATATATAAAGAGAAAACCTTACCTCAACCGGTTCTCATTGTCGAGATGTTTGATGAAGCTCTCGGACGCGGTGTGATGGTCCACTATAGTTGCATTATGTTGTTGGAAGCTGTGCAGCACGGCCACGTTGCATTCCACCAGAGCTTTATCCTTCCACAGATTCACAGGAGTTCTTGTATCCAAACCCATTCGTTGAGCCACTTTCTGTTTAAACAGAAAAAGAAATTTCTCAATATTTAAGCATAAAGTTCATACAAAAATATTTCTGTAATACGAGTTACGGTATGGAAAGGCTTTCGTTACCCGTAGTAAATCATTTTATTGAACGAAAATATGAATGGAATTTATATTACAATTGCAACGTTTGCCGTTCATACATTGACGTCGATGTTAAATGGTGGGACCCTGGACGTTAATGACCATTTAATTTGAAATAATTTTATAATTTCTAATGGTCTGTGTGTTTGACTGAACCGAGGGTAATTAGTCGTCAATCATACGTCCTGAATTTCAACCGCATATTACAGGTAATGTTCGCGGTTAGAAATTCGAACTCAAATACGAGTGCGTGTGAAATATGTGGATTCCGCGCATAATTGTTGCTTCGCTGTATGACTCATTGTGATGTAGATTGTAATACATTCAAATGTTAGTGAATTAGTTAATTATAGAATGATTTTCATCAGTGATCCCGGAATATAAATGAGTTGCATTATTGGAGGTTATGTGTCATTTTCAGTTCGGTATATTTGGCATGTTAAGTACGATGTGTCAAACTGTATGTTTTTATAATAAGGTCCAGTTTCACCATACTCTGTTTGTTAAATCATAATCGGTCATTTACTAATGGATTGTTAATAGTTAACGGTCTGTTATGTCGTCATGTGTCCCACGGCAAAAATTTAACAAGGCATTAGTAAATCTGCCATTTAACTGAATGACGGGCAAGTCATTCGCTCTTATTTTAAGCAACCAGATTGAAGTGCTCGCTTCCGACGTGTATTTATATGGAATTGGACGACATTTTACATAGTCGTATAATACGTCGTTTGAAATGAAATGTCAAGGTATCTAGGTGTTGTTTACGTTTTGATTAGTTGTGTTCGGTTTGTTGCGGTGTAATTTTTTCGCGATTTTTTGAAATAAAAAAATGTCGAAGAAGACACGTGGACCGAATTTTACCACACACGAAAAAGAACTCCTGATAGAATTAATTTCACGGCATAAGGATATCGTGGAAAATAAAAAAACGGATGCCGTGACCAGTGCAACGAAAAATGAAGGGTGGAAGAAACTGCAGAAGAATTTAATTGTTTAAGTTCTTTTCACGTGCGTCACGTTGAGCAATTAAAAACCTGCTGGGACAACATCAAACGCACCACACGGAAAGACAAAGCCGCTGCCAAAAAAAATATTTTTTTTAACTGGTAGGTGACACAGCTATTTGTTTTAAAACATGAACTAGCTAGGCCTGAAAACAAGAAGAACACAATATGCTACAGCTAGGCACATCCAATGCTTGTACGGTATAGCCGAGTGGTTAAGGTCATCACGCCAAACCCACTGTGCGCCGCGTGTCGTGGGTTCGATTCCCGCGTAGTACAAGCATTATTTTGAGTGATTCACAAATGCTTGTTCTGAGTCTGGGTGTCTTTTTGCATGTGAATTGTATGTTTGAGAAACCCAACGACACAGGGATTAAATTCCTTAGAGCAATAGTCGTTTTTAAAAGAAAAGTGTATAGATTTATTCCGAGAAGTCGTGCTAAGTATTGTGTTTCTTTGCAGGAGGAGGCAAGCCTGACATTCCACCACCAGGAACCACTTCAAGGACAAGTGGAAATGTTACTTGGCCCAACTTTGGATGGACTTGATAATCCTTATGACTCTGATATACATTTCTCAGATCAGGAACTTCGTAATTCAAATACTGAAATTGAAGTTCTTAATAAAAAAGTATATTTATGTGTTATATTTTTATAGTAACTTTAATTAACATAATATTATACGAGGTAATTTTTTTATTTATTTACCAGGATGATATCGAGTCTGGGGTCGTTCTGGATCACAGACAGTACTCAATGCCAATGCGCCTTCTTCACCAATATTTAAAGATTCCAGTATGTCTCAGAAAAACAAAGGCATTATTCCAATTGAGGTGGGTAAAAATATTTATGTAGGTACTGGCAGACAAGTGGCTTTTATGGCCATTATAATTATGAAATAATTAATTACAATAATTTTTCTATTTTTTTTTTAGAAAGTGGAAAATAAAAAGTGGAGCAGTTGGACTCCAAGAGATTTGAAAACTAAAGTGTCGACTACACTTTTCGGCAATAAAGAACTTTCGACATCAACATGGCTGCACCGAAGAAGGCCAAAGACTTCTTAATTCGAAATTATTACTTATTGAGAACATGTTGAAAAATACCCAAAAAGAAGCTGCCCTAAAGGAAGAAATTTTACGAGAACAGTTAAAACAAGAAAAAATTAGAACGGAGAAATTGGAAATGGAACTTGAAATGTTAAAAAAAAAAAAATGATTTTCGACTTTTTATTTTTATTTTACAAACGAATTTTAATTAAACTAATACACCACATTATGTTTTTATTCTTTAGTTACATTTATGAATCATGTTTTTATTTGTACTTAAGATTTTTTCATTTGTACTTAAGGTACTAACTGTTTTCGGTCTATAAAATTTAATGCAGTTAAAATAAAGACATCATAACAACTAATAATTATAAATCAATTATGAGATGCATTTAAATGTAAACTTTTAAAATAATTATTTATTAGCTCTCTTCGCTTAGGATTTATATCTCTCATAACTCCATTATTTCTTTGTTCCCTGATATGACCCTGACGGAACAAATCTTCCCATGGCATAATTAACTCAAGTTCAGGATCATCTGGTGGTAACTCTTCCTTTCCCTTTATTGCAATATTGTGCAGTATTCCCGTTGCAACAATAACAGCAAGACATTTTTTCACTTGTATCTGCATCCCCAAGGCAAGTACAGGGAATCTTCGTTTCCACACCCCAAACATGCGTTCAACAGGATTTCTGCTTCTGATTTGAGCCTCATTATATAGTATATCCTCTGGGGTTTGTGGATTGTCCAGTGGCATCATGATATAAGGCCGATTCATGTACCCACTATCAGCCAATAATACAGCATCCCTATACTTGCCGCTTTCGAACAAAGCATTCCTGTAGGAAGCGTTCCAAATAGTTTGGTCTTGGCTACTGCCAGGCCATCTTGCCACCAAATCTAAAATTTCTAAATTTGCACTGCAAATCGCTTGCACATTTATGGACATGTAGCCTTTCCGGTTCCTAAAATATTCTGCATTTACCCCACCAGGGGAACGAATCCGTACATGTGTACAATCTAGAGCACCCAAAGCTTTTGGAAATTTTGCAATATTATAAAAATTCAACTGAGTTTTCCTTATCTCTTCCACTGTGTCTGGGAACTTGATACAATTGCGGCTTAATGAGGCTATTGCAGCAGTGACTCTGTGTATGATTCTGTGAGATGACGATTTACTTATACCGCAATAATCACCAACTGATATTTGTTGGGAGCCAGTCGCATAGTATCTCAAAGTCAAAAGAAGCTGATTTATGGGTGAAATTGATTCGTTTCTGAAACAAAATAAATGATTAATTTTATAAAACATTCATGTATTGAATAAGCCTTATAAATCTTACCTGTATTATGTAAATCTGTGTTCGTAAAGTTATAAGGTTGTAGGTGGATATAATCAAAATATCACACATGATAAGATGGGTTGTATAAGTGCATAAAAATACTACTCAATGATTTCTTGCATTTCATAACGTACATGATGGTCTTAATTAATTAATAGACGACTTACCGATCTGATGGATATTCTAATTTATCTTCGATCAACTGGAGAATATCAAGGGTCATATCTTTTGATAAACGAAACCTGGTACAAAAATCGACATCATCGTATTCTTCGAAATAGCAATGACGATCTTTAAAAATACTGGGACGTCGTACAATTCCATCTAAGCAATCTAAATTTTCTAAAATGTTATTTGCAAAAATAAAATTATATGCAGCGTCCATTTTGACGTGACTTTGACAATCTGTTAGTGTCTAACAGACGTCTTGACCGGTGATTAGATTTAATGCCTTGTTAAGCGAAGTTAACAGACGTTTAGTCGTGGTGGGACACTCGATAACTTTAACAGTCCGTTATCTGTCTTAACAGACCGTTAAATATTTAACAGAGTATGGTGAAACTGGACCTAAATCTGTTCTATTGTTTGGCTATTATTGTTGAGTCATCACTGTATTCTTGGCTGTATTTTTTTGCAATAATACAGTATTTATAAGATCTAGTTTTTTTGCCAACGTTAAATAACTGTTTTATATTCCTTTTCCTTAAAAAGTCCATCAGCTCACTAAAGACAAAAAAAATTGTTACTCAACTCCCAAAAGTATTTTAATGTGTTTTTTAATACTACTACTTAAATTATGAAAATGTTAAGACATAAGAGTAAGACAATAAGGGGCTATATTTCACCGGGACACCATGGCGGCGCAACCAGTTGCGCCACCGTGGTGTCCGTAAGCTACCAAACTAGACACCATACAGACACCAGAGTCGCCACACTACACTGAAGATAGAGTCAAAATGGACGTTGAAGAGACAGCACTACTGCTGTATGTAAGTAGGAAAAGAGCGTTAAAGAGAAAAAAGAAACAGTGGTGGGTTCATCCTTATTTCGCTGTAAGAAAGGACAATTCGTTAACATATACGACGATCTAAGAAGATATCCGGATAAGTTTTTTGGCTATGTGAGGATGTCCTTGAGGTCCTTTGATGAGTTGTGTGAACATGATTTGTTGAAGCAAGACACAATATTAAGAAAATCAACCGTGGCGGCGCAACCAGTAACATTCTGTGCACGCGTCCGAGTTGGTCGCGCCGCCAAATTGGTTGCGCAACCAAACGGACACCAGGTGAGTAACTCTCTATAGAGCTGTATACATTTTGTTGGTAGCGGCGACTGGTTGCGCCGCCATGGTGTCCCGGTGAAGTATAGCCCTAAGAGACCCACAGCTACCATTAAAAAGTGATACCGTTGCGGTATTGAAAGCGAATACTTACTTGGGGAGGTCGTAAGTCCTCCTAAATCTTCATGAAATGGAATCTTATTAATCTAGTTCCTTACCTCCAACATATTAAGCCTGTTGGTATCGCAGAAGTTCCTGCACCCAATCTCGGTGCTCATGTACCAGCCGTTGAAGGCGTTCGCGGTGAACTCGATCCCGCCGCAATCGAAACGCATGTTCGCGACCGCTGGTAACGCGTACCAGCGGAGGTTCAGCTCTTCAAACCATTCGTATCTAGAAAATGAGGGGTGTGTTAACAAAACTATTGTAATTAAATATAATAACGGCCCTTACATGTCCCAGTGCTGATAACAGGCTTCTTTTTGCATCGAGAAGGTTGGAACATTCATCACCCCGCTCGCTTGGTGATTTGGAACCGAGGTTTTTCCGCGATGTTTTTCTTCACCATTTTAAGTGCGGTATTAGAATACTTCGTAACTCATGCATACAAATCCACACGCAAGACCAACACGTAACTAAGAAACGAATTAATGATGGGTAACCAAAACACCTACGTATAATAAATAATTAGTAAACTTATAAATGATTGTAAAAACAATACTCATATTTCTGTTCAATTGATCCGTGTCCATTGTAGTTTTTTTTTATAATTACCTCGAATGTCAATACGTTACAACAGCTAGTCAAATATGTATTAAAAAAAATTATTTATACTTATATACACACTTGTATAGATAACTGAATTAAAAAGCTCAACATCAGATTTAAAAAATATTTATAACGTGAACAAGGGCTACGAAAGAGATTTTACGAATATTATGAATGTTGTTTCGAACAATAAGAACTTTTTAAAACAGCGCGCATTCAAATACTTGTGAATGCTTTTTAATATTTATCTGTACAATTTAATTTCTCATTTTAATTTCTTCTTTTCATAAACGTATAACAAATACAGTGCATACTTGTTCCATTGCCTTTGCTTTAGTAAAAGTAGAATATCTAGTATAATCTCTTTCTGTTTTCACTAAAAGCAATAAAATGTAGTGCAATGTGAAACTACTAATGGCTAAGTTCCGTGTTGTGTTTCAGGATTAACGTTTGTTTGAAAATACATGAAAACATTTCTTTTTTTAATAGTGTATAAGATGTAGTATCGCAGAAATACTTAAAAAATAGTCAGAAAATATTGGCATCAACTCAAAGGGATTTTTTGTAATTCCAACATGTATCGAATTGCAAAAAATGGACTTCGTGCAAACACAAAATGAACTTAAGTAAATATTACCAAATAAGCGTAAATTCAACAATTTCATGATTAATACTCGCCTATTATCATCAATAATCATCAAAGCCCATAATTTAATGAACGTTATCCGTCACTTAAAAACACGTGTTATATCACATATCCTTCATCAAACAATTGAAGCACTAGACCGAAAGCTTCGCCTAATACCCAGTAATAAAAAAAGTAATAAATATCAGGCAAGCGAAAACCGATCTCAACTTATCACGGCTATTTATGACACATTAACGCCTGTTAACATTATCAATAGCATACATTATTGAATAGGCTGGTCTTATAGCCGATAAATAGAGATTGGAGATCGTAGGACCAGGATTTTACGAGGGATCTTTACGTTGAGGCTTCGTGTATTTGTAGGACCTGCCCTCGACATTACATGCATTCTCAGACCTTTTTACGCGGACATAAATTCCTGATGGATATAAGAAAGTCGTGCGCCGTGGAATACATAGGTTTTGTCGTAAATCGGTGACCTTTCTGTATGGATTGTGTGTTTCGCTGCAAAATCTCTCGATTTATATGAAGCTGTTAGTTGCTTGGTGTTTTATGTTCTCGTTTGCCGATACTGCTAGAACAAAGCTAAATTATCTTTGTACTGTGATAGTCTCAATTTGGATATTTGCTCACGAGATGTGACAAATAATAACATGTTAAAAAAAAACTTGTTTGCAAAAAAGAAAACAAAATGAACTATTTATTTTTATTCATGTTAAGATGAAATTAGTATTAAAAATGTAAATATTTTATTTAGTAACGTTGTAAATGAACTAGAATGGACGGACGCAAGAAGCTTGCTCCACTTAAAAAAATATTGAAATTGATTGAATTCGTTCAATGACTATTATTCTCAACTATTTCTAATAGAGTTCTTTGGTAAGTCCGGTATTAGAGAAGTAGTTTCAAAGTTCGCAGACACAATTGTTCCCATGTGTTATCCTTACCCTATCAAAGTTTTACGGACTTGTCCCTAGGCTAGACATTGTTAATTTAAATACGCCTATTGTGACTCGAAAGTATTTACATTGGTCTAAGTGGTGGTTGTGGTTACAGTTCAAATTCTATTGCGTCAAAGTTTGTGTGTAATTCGTAGTTGGAGTGAATGTTTTATATTAGGAATTTCTTGGGTATTTGGTAAAATGTAGGCGTCTAAAATCGTTTCAAGGCAAGTTTGTATCCACATCTATTTCTTAAGGAAATTTTATCGAATATGGACGTTCAATATTTAACATAATATTGTCATGCCCAAAAAAACTTCGTTTATTGGAACAAACATTCAAAGTAACAATTATAAGATATTTCAAGAAGTAGTTACCAAACTAAAAAAGGGACGTTTATTAATATCTGTTATACAAATCCAATGATGTTGCAACTGGTAAACAAGCATCAACACGAAAACATGAACAAGTGGTTAACCAAAACAATTAATGAAACATATATGTTTTGAAGGGAAAACCTCACCGTAAATATGATTTGTTTTTTGTTAAAATCCCACTTTATCTGTTTATTAGGAAAATACGTTACAAAAACTTTAAAATCATCATTTTTCTAAACTCAAATGCCGTCCATATTCTTTACCCAAAAACATAATAAAAAACCAGTTAATATTTCCCCAAACGAGAAATTATTTTCTGTTATTGTCTAAAGTTTAAATAAAAAACCGGTTGGATGTCAATTAATTATGAGATTTATTATCTTATGCACGTGTGTAATTGTCTGCCGGCTTAAAACGTGACTCTATAAACGTATGTTTTGAAGATGGGTGGGTAAATACTTTTAAATCATGTAACAATCAAAATTTCTTTAACCTAAAAATAAATTATTATTAAAATACTCTTTTAATTTACATGAATGCTTTTAACAAGTTAACAACTTAAATGGGCAAAAAGTATATTCAATGTTCATTACTTAATGCAGAATAATATTGTATGTGTTTTTATTTATTACTTTTGCTATTAAAATATTTTCTGAGAATAACGAGCAAATCATCTGGTAATCCGAAACGTCGAAAGCTACAATTTGTGTGAAGGAGGTATTTTTATCAGAACTTTTATTTAACTCAATGCGGAAAATATTTTTAAAGCTATCTTTAACGTATTTTAATAGGTCATGGAGGCAAATGTTTCTCGGTGTTTCATATTATTTTAAATGTACCTTTTTATCAAATAGGTACCACGTCGACTTATGATTTCGTTTTGGTACTATAACTAAGTATGCTAAGTTTATTGGTAAGAACTAAATGCTTTATTTTAGGCACGTATTTCAATAGCTCCTTAATATTTTTCTTGTGGTTATGTTGTCTACCACCACAACTTAGGTATCTATTATTATTGCGATATGCCGCTCTACGCCTATTGTTGTGTTACCCTACGCCTACTCGCTTCTAACCACAAAAATATTACTTTAAAAACGTGGTGGTAGACCTTCCCGTATCTTACCAACTTCCATGCATATTATTAAAAAATAAAGTCGTCGCTACATTATGGAAACCTAGGACGTAACATGTCTAATTTTCATACCCCTGATGACATGTTTTCTCTACTACGAACCATGCTTACCGGGCCAGACTTTATTCATAAAAAAATGCACTTACAATTCAAACAGAACATTACAATATCATTTCTTCTACTAATCGGTAACTTACGTAGGATGGGTCATATTTATCTCCATGATGAGTTCCCGAGGGATGTCGAAGTAGTCCGGGTCCTTCCCATTAGCCGAGAGCACGAGCGGCAGGATGTCCCACGCAGTCCGGGGAGGCTTCCAACCCAGTTTAAGACACAGCTGCAACAATATTTATTGTATGAACTTATTTTGTTTTGTTGCGAGGGCATTAGATTGGGTTTTAGAAAATTTTGAGTATTTAGAGTTTGTATTTGTATCTTTATTGAAATGCTGGGCTAAATATGGATATTTAAACTACTGAAATGGTTTAGAGCGACATTTTAAATGTGTTTTTGTCACACCGGTTGCCGGTTAAAAAGCCTTCATTACTTGTAAAATTCCGTGTCAATAAAGACTCTTGATTACAAAGAAATCTATAGTGTAACATAAGACTGATTTTAATTACATAACGCTGATCTAGTATAGTAAAATTATCTCTCGAGAGCAATTGAATTGGAACAACAATGTTTAACGACGGCAGCATTATCGAATACAATTACGTAACTCAAATGTAACAATTGCGACATCCTTCACATAATTAGTTAGAATAATAGTTTTATTCACGTAATCACTCGTTCTAAAATAAACAGAGCTAACTAAATTCATTGGCAAACAATAGTTGTGTAAACAATCATGAGTATTATATACTGTTTTGGTTTCAGTATTGTTTGCGTGTAGCAGGTGCACGCAAAATGAGATATGTCGATCGTTGAATGATTTATTTGTAGCGGACCGAACAACTGAATGTTTTCAATGACCATCAATCCTGTGATAGTATCTTCTGTAACTTTTATTGCAAATAGGAATATGTTGAAATATTGTTTTGACTTTTATTCCTTTTATCTAAATAGGTAATAAAGAAAGTATGATTTTTCATTATCATAGTTAATATGCATGTTAAAAGGTAATATTTTATAATGTAGTGATTTAAAGACCGATCTATACTTTAGTAAACTTGTGTAGTCAACAAAACAGTATTTTATTTTGCTTGTTAAGCTTTTTGTCGATATAAAAGCCCAGCAGACGTGTTGGCCATCTTTAATTGACAATTTGGTCGATTCTCAAAGCTAATAATAAATTGTGGCTGACACAAAACTACTGACAAAGCGGAATGCGGTAAATCTGGTTAGGTTTTGAAATTCTGAATTAATAAAAAGATAAAAGAACGCATTTTCTTTGACTTTTATTTATTAATCATTCTGATTAGTCAACCTATACCCAAGCCGAATAAAAAAAATTGTTTAACTTATAAAACTGTCAGGCGAGTCATAATATACGACTTACCTCAGTAAACTCGCAGTGCATGGGGTCCCCGAGCACGGTGCCGTCGGGCTGGCGGTAGCCGGCGTAGCTGATGAGCTGGCTGTTCCATATCCTGTAGTCATGCTTAGCGTCCGTGCGCTGAGGGAATACCGTCATTGCAGACCTGGGTATGATAAGATGATCGAGATCAATATCATAAAAAAATGGCGAGTAAAATAAAATAGTAGTTTAAATGTAGTTGTGTTCCAAGAAAGTGACATGTCAATCTGAATTACAGATTTCATACCCAATACTTTGGTTAGTGATATCTTAAGTCTTATTTTCTGCAGTACACTTTGCAGTGATAGAGATGTAGTTTTATTTCAAGCTAATTTTTAAGTAACCAATGTTTGTGGCTACGGTTTGTGTAGTGTAAAATACTCCGGTCATTTCGGATCTGTGTTAAGATATTTTGTAGAGAGTCGGGAAAAAATGCTCGTAGTTATAAATATTAGGACCTTGATAAACTTTGGTACCAATGTCTTAGACTACAAAAAGAGGTAGAGTATGGTAGTGATAAAATTTTCGTAGAGCCAGTACTAAAAGTTACACACAGGATACTTTAACCAGAATACTCTACTTTCACAATACAAAAGTACGATTTAACATCCAGATAAAGGTAGTTATCTCACCTAATATTCCCTTTGTTGGTGCTATATTTGATGTGGTTGCAGAGCGCTTCGAACATACCGCTTGTCGTCGTCACTTGCCGGCAATCGAATACCTGTTGCACACACACACACGGTTAATACTTGGGCTCAAAGGACATCATGTGATGGTAAAGCCGTTTCAAATTGTTACACAATGTTCCAGATTGTTTCGTTTTGGAATTACAAAGTGTACGTTTGTTAGATATAAAAACATTGTAGGATAACCGTTTTGGATTTTATTTGGGTGTTTATTTATTCTTTGTTGTGTATTGTTTCAAAATTTTTGGTTGTTAATGTATTCCTGTTTAATAATTTATGATTGTTATGGTAATGTATTCAATTATTCCAATAATATTTAGAGAAAGTTTATTAAATTAAATACGTAGATTAATTTGTTTCAAATTATGATAAACAAACATTTTGTTTAGGCGTATATCAACGATAAACAATAATATTTTATTAAGTATACACTGTATACCGCTAATACAGCCTACCTATATTATTGCTAACTTACTGTTGCCTATATAACATGAAACAATTATACATAATTACGTACAGCTAGCAACAACAATTAATTATCGCTTTTAAACTAAACTATTTTTTTTACTACTTTTGGACAATAATGCCCTATAATAGATGTAGGTACATGTACCTAATATATAACCTATAATAGCTTAGTGTTTAATACCCTTATGTGTCAATGAGTATGTATTACCTTTAATACTATACCTAATCCCAAAATTTAAATGTCATTCTCTTCAGAAATATGCCCAATTAAACTCGGCAGGTCCACAATAAACCCACATGCATACATACACCTAACAAGTACCATAAGATATATGTACCAAGTCGTATTGCGTAACCCCGATATATAACACGCCTTAGTATCGAAAGCTTGTCATCAATTGAACAAATAAGCAAATGTTCGACAAAGTGGTTGGTAAGCATTGCATCCCTATCACCGTATTAATAGCCTGAGTGGTGCTAGCAAGAACATGACGATTACGTCAGGGTGATTCTGTAATCAATACTGATAGATCGTAAAATTTCTTCTAGTCATAGTTAACGTGCAATCAAAATCATAAACAGAATAATTATGTTTAGAAAACCATCTCTTTTTATGATGATTGAATCAATTTTAATACATCTTTGAATACGAAACTTTTAAAAATAAGCCCCACTCCCACTGCTGGGTAAAAAATGGCTGTTTTAGTGTATGTCCAAAATAAATAATAAAAAGAATATTTCTTTACTTCCTACGTGAAATATTTATGTAAATGTATATTTGACATAGGACACTGATTTATAACGACTTGTTTATTTATTTGTTAACCTTGATTTCTATTCAATAAAAAAATCACAAACTATTTTAAGCATCAACAAATATTTACACATAAAACCGTAAACGCTAGAATTACATTTAAGTCTACAAACAGTTATTAAACCTTCATACTACATGAAGCTTTCCCGGTTTCTCGCAGAAACCACATTTAATTACGAACAGCGTTAGCAAACCCAATTACGCTGAAATATGTATAAATGTCGACAACCGTATTAAGATCTGTCAACAGGAAAAGTGATTAATTTTCAATTATGACTCAACATTTTCAACGTATTGATAGATTAAAAATAGATTTTGCGCATCACTGCTTTCACAACAAACAATTAAACCCCTTAGTAAAAAAAATAAGAATCATCTCTTAAAAAGTAAACTATAAAAACGACAATTCATTTTTAACAACGTTTTTTTTTTATCCCAAACAAAGGAAAAAAAATCTTTCATAATTTTATTACAAATAAATCTTCAGCACCAATTAAGAAAAAAAATCGAATTCTAAAAATTAAAATTCATGATTGCAGAATGCCCGACGACCGCGAGTCTATAATCAAATCGTTCGTCCCGATTAACCGAAGCAATCTGTTTAATCCGTGTAATTACGAAACGTACTCGCTAACATCACAAGGATTTAGCAGTCGGCTCTGCTAATACCGATTTAAGTCACCCTCATCGTTCCCTAACCGACAGAGAGTGAATGGAAATGAACGAATGAATTAAAGTCGTTACGACGACGGCGCGACGTCTCCTAGACGTTCTAATTACAAAAATATTGAGATTTGAAACTTCTTCTGTCGCTGGTTTGTGGTTCGAAATGTTTTAGAGAAAAGACTGGCATTTATTTTTAAATTTGGAGTAAAGAAAGAACATTTTTATGTATTCTTAAGCTGTCGTATTTAGAAGATTTCTTTAAGCAACAAATTAGCATATTTTTGTCTCGTGCATTCGTTACTTTTTTAAAAGACTATAATACGCGTTTAGGCCAAGATTTTTATTTGACATTCCTTTCAAAATTTCTTTCGTTTATTATTTAAGTAATAAGTAATTTCTGCTAGTTTTGCGGTAAAAATGAGTGTTTAAAAAAAGTTTATGAGCAAAATTAAAATCCCTATTCAAACTTAAAAGTGAAAATCATTTATTTTCAATCCAAACATAATTTATCTTCAGGTAAAGCTCATACCTACAATAACACTCCAAGTTACTACAGACAGCTAATTGAACTCATTCACAGAGTTTGTGGCATAATAAGAAAATGTCTTGGCCTATTCATGAACATTACGAACTGTTTTCTGAAGCTTCGTTTAATGTTATTTTGCCATTTGAAAATATCCCTAATTAAATAGAACTGAATTAATAAAGTAAACGAATATAATCTTGAAATGGCTTTAATTATAATACTGCTTATACAATGTTTGGTTAAGATTTATTTTTTAAGTTGTTGATAAAATGACTTGGTGTACTTTTTAGCCATGTTAAGAAGTGCCTAATATTGATACCAGTAAAATCAATTCTTGCTTAATGTGGAAAGAAAATCTTGCACTGGAATGTTATGAATAAAAATCCGTCTCGTATGCTTTGTTTTCCATAAAATAATATTATTTCCTCAGAAGTATCGTAATGCAGGGAGTATGTATTTACACCCACATCAATTTTCTCTATCTGTTTATTCAATTTGTTAACAACAGGATAGTAACGGGGAAAAAGAAAAGAAATATTTCCTATCTGTTATAACAACACCATATAGTAAGAAAATCAAAATGTATCATGTATATTATATGTGCTGCTCATAATAAGACTTCTAAATAAAATTTTTGGTCTTTATGTATATCAAGAAGGACGGAAATCGGTCCGAATACTGAGAATCAGAATTATTTTTCCCTTTCTTAAAAAAATACCCAATGGAAAGTCATTAAAATAAGATTCAGGAAGTTTTCAATTGTCTAACAAGTAAGAGCTTTCCAAGAAAATAAATAGAATATTTTCCACAAGATTCGTGCTGCCAATTAAAAAATGTATTGTTAATTGAAGTAAGAATAAGGTTCATTATTGCTTACCTCAGCATGTTAGTAAATGCATTATAAAGTATTCTTAAAAAAATATATGACAAGCAATACACATTAAAATGTATTTTTTGAAAACCAGTGTGAACTTAGCACTACCCTCACGGCAAACCGGCCGTTAATTGCCTACGTTTTTTCTTTCGCCAGTGAAATGGGAGTTTTCTCATTAGAGTCAGCAAATTCATTTAGTTCCCCGCTTTGCTCGCGGTTCACTAAAGACACTATTACTACAAAAACTATTATAATTGATTGTACATCTACAATTTATTCGTTTTGTAGTTATAGTTATAGCAAGAAAATAGAACAATGGCTCGGACATAATGACCCATTCATAATGTCGGTTTGTTATACCTCTTAGGATAATAATTTGATTATCAGTTTTTATTTTAATTGTTTAATGATTGTGAATTGTTAATCTTGTGTAATGAGGAAATGTAAATGAATCAAAGTTCAAGAATTTTAACATATTTTTACAAAGAAATATATTTTCATTAACAAGTTCATATTCTCGTTGTTTCTTTCCAGTAGGTACAAGTGCACAGTTTTTATTTTCTTTCACAGAAATGAAAAAGATATAATGGTATTACGAAAAAAAAATAAACATGAGGACAGCAGTAAAATTCGCAATATCTCCAGTAATAATTTCTTATACATTCCATTAAATAAGTTGCGTCTACAAAAGAAAATCTGTCATCAAAAACGGCCAGTCAGCAAGTGTTCATTACTGTTTTTCTCTCGTAAGAAATAACGCGCTAAATGTTTTCTAACACCACTTAACGATATTATTTTACAACTAAAAAAACACGCCTGAAGAAACGTAACTATGAACAATAGGTATTGTTCATTAGTTTTATTTTGAAATAAAATATCAAGTTTCTTAAGGAGAAATGTTTTCCAAAACATGCAGGCGTTTGTACAGCATGTATGTCTAAAGAGGATTCAGTATTTTTTTATTCATGAGAATAATATAATATGATTTTAATTATGATCTAGAATTTATGTTTAAATTTTATTGTATCTTTTAAGAAAACATGTCTAATCAATTGAGCCAATCGCGCGAAAATAAATGTGTTCAATTTCTCGAAAATAAATCTCAAATAATTTGATTCAAAATATGTTACTAACCTTAATACTATCTGTCGCCTTATACGTTTTATTAAATTCAATATACCTATTCACGTAACAAATGAGAACCTGTAAGTTCAGAACGGGGAATACAAAGGATTGAAAAAGGTGATTCACTAAATAAGTCGTACCTGCAACTTAGACCACTGTATCCTTCCGATGCACCTGCTGGCGTTCCTCCACGCAAGCTTCGCTCCAAAGACCAGCTCGGTGGTCGTCAGCTGGTACGTACCAGTCTTCGCCACCTCCTCCTGCACTGCCTTCCAACGTGCCTCATGAGCCGGTGTGTTGGCTCTACGAAATGAAATATACATGATTGTTTAAAAAAGAACTCCTAGGTGAGGAATTTGATTCCTGTGTCACGGGAAATTTAACAAAGACTGCCAGACTAGGAGCGAGCAATATGAGCAAACATAGGTTTAAAATAAAAGTAAATGGTTTTCCGTTGAAGTCGTTTGATTTGCCCGAACTATATTCAGGCTATGAAGAAAATTGCAAAATATTGTCGACGTACCTATGTATGCAGACAATTTAAGCAAAGTTTGAAAGAGTTTTCTTAGCACGTCTAAAATTTGTCACCAATGACCCGTAAAAGTAAATCTGTAAATGTGTTTTTAATAAAAACCACATAACAATCTAAAGAACTGCATAAAATAAAACGATTTGTATGCCACAGTTTGAAAATAAAATTAAGTTTCATGAAATGAAATTGAAAAATAAAAGAACAACTAAATAAGAGAATTTATCGTCTGAAGTAAGACCAAAGACCTAAAGCTATTTTCATTCAAATTGTTAACACAGCAACGCATATTGCGTTCTATCCCAAGCAGCTCACGTAATCCCGACTTTCCTTACCCTAATTTTATGAGGCGAATAAACCCCTAAGTAATGCCTAAATCCCTAGAGACAATTTATTGCAAACTAGCTTTCTTCTGCGTCTTCGCTTGCTTGTATGTCAGTTATAGTTGCGAGAACATCCCTCCTTTAACGCCGGCAGATTAAAATTGGCCTATCTGTTAGTATACTATCGATACTAAGTATTCCGTTAAAATTGAGCAAGTTCACAAACTTTGGCCATTGCAAAATTATTATTTACATGCAGTATATTGTACTTGAAACAAAACCTCTCAACCGTTGTGCGTTTTAATCGTGCTTTCTTCTACGAAATCCAGCTCAAGAATGCATTAATTAATGTAACTGAAATACTCAGTTCTCGGTACCGAAAATCTTATTTAAGAAAATGTAATTCCTAAAACCACTTGCCAGTTCCGTATCCCGATGTCAACGTTTGAAAGATGATAAAATTTCCTCTCCTGGAACCGTAGAAAGATATGAAGGTTTGTAATGTGTCAGAACCGACTCGTATGAATGGCGTTCTATTCTCAAGGCAGTATTTGCATAATATTCTTGAGGAACAAGAGTTATTTTTATATGATTAATGTGACTTGTGTTTTTTTATTCTGAAATGTTTTCTTTTTTAAGTGAATAAATGAGGCGCACATGTTATTTTCTAAATTTTCTACACATTTTTGGCCAGTGATTTTGTAATTAAGCGATTGAAACATAGATGTCGCGTTTGGCGACCTTAGTATGCCGCTGGCGTTTCTACGGGGAGGTTGTGTCGCTCGTTATTTTGCTTATACTTCGTTCTTTAGTAAAACTACGTAAAAGTTGATTTCTTTATGTAAATTCTACAGATGATGGTTCAGTTAACTCTGAAGTATTTTAAGATGGATTTAAAACAAAACTCTTAAAAAAAATCAAAGCGACATTTTAAATTAAAAATAAATTCAACTTGTAATTTAAGATTTAAAATAAAAAAAAATGTAAAGAAATAAGAAATGTTATCATAAATTAAATAAAAAGCTGCTTAAATTCTCTTGTAACATTTGCCGGACAATGGCGATACAGGGTGCTGTTCATTCGACGGCAACAAAATATTAATATCATATTATCTTGATCACTAAATTACGAGTTCATGATATACCTAACGCCATAAGTTTTCATTCTCTTACCTGCGTATAGACGCAAAGTATTGTCCGAGGAAGTCATTAGCATCGTTGAGGACCTCCTCTGGCTCTCTTGGCACCTCACCGCGGCCAGGGAGGGCCATCACACTGCCAAGGCACGCCTTCTCGTTGCATAGTGTAGACTGTTGATAAAAGAACATAAAATTATAATTAGAAAATCTCATAATGATATACATGCAAGGGAATTGAGGTCATGTAATATTATTATGTTATGGTGTTAAATTTTGGGTATTATTTTTAGACTCTTGCAATAAAAATATTTTTTTGGCAATCATTACGGACGCAAAAGAATAATATTAAAACGTAATTTACGTACATAGTACACGGGTTATCAAATTTAATCGATTATTAAATCGACAAAACGATTCACTATTCTCGTTTGAATTATTGATATTAAAATCAATTGATTAATTTTTTATAAATGCATTATAATTTTTCACCAAGTTGGCGCCAAAACAAATGACATCAGATTAATCTTGTTCTTTTTTTATTATTCCGGTCACATTATTTCCTGCCAGTGTTTGAGATTAAAGTAAGAAGGTTTTATGTTTGAGTTGAGAACTATTTGCATAAAGATGTGCTCTGTTTAAAATAATAACATTTTAATTAGATTAAACTATTAAGCTTTAGGTATTCTGCTAGCTGGTTATAAAACAAAAAGAAACTGTGTTCATTGTTACAAAGTAAACAAGTCACGCGGCAAAGAAAATGAGGTTCCAATCTAAATACAAAACAAGTAGTGCATTAGTATTCTGTAAGTAGGTTCAGATTGTGTTGCATCGGAATGGATAGGTTCATCTTATTATCAGAGAAAATAGATTTGCTATCTCCCTGAAGATAATTTAATGTTATGCAACCTCTTTCCCGTTTGTTCTTTTTTTACGTCTTTGTGTAATAGACAGCTGGCTGGTCAGAATGTTATTGTTATGTAACTCTACATGCTTTATCTTTAAAAAACAAACTCTAGATTAAAAATAAATAATCATAAAAACTCATCATCATCATCGATATGTTTTGGAAGTTACACAATCTTAAGATTTTTTTAAAGAGAGATTATATTTCTCTCTTAGAAGGACGAAATAAGAATTAAGTAATTAATGTTAAAACTTCAAATAACCCGATAATGATTAAAAACAGTGACATTTAATTACAAAATACCTAATTTTATTACGCATATTCTTAACATATAACTGACACAATAACTAATACTACACTTATAAATAACACACATAAAAAATAAATATCTATCATAACCTAGAAAAAAACCAAACAGAAAATTCGCCGTCAACATAAAAAGCAACACTTATCGCACCGAAGCACCTACATCGAATTCTAACGCGTCATAAAAACGTATGTCAGAAAAGGTACCATAAAATCACTACGCTATTCTTTACGTTAAACATGTTTTCCACATAAAATAAAGTTTAATAACATAGCCTCAATTATGTAAAGAGCAAGGATCACAAATCGCTCTGGCTTGGTAAATAATTTTTCTTCGTGGACTGAATATTGAGTGCATGTTAGGCCGGTGACACACGGACGTTAACAAGTGGGTTTATTTGTTATGTCAATTTGTCTGTTCTGTGATCGGATTATTACTGAATGCAAAATGCTAGGGTATTTCTTAAAGTTTTATTTTTATTTGTGCTGTTGGAGTTGTAGGGAATTTGTTGCTGCTTATCTTTTCCCGAAGCATATAGGAAGGGGAAAGAATGTGCGAAGCTGGATGCCGTCCAATAAATAATGAACTTTAAAATGTTCCTCTTAGTACTCAAGTTTCATTTTGATTCAAGCTAACCACAGCAAGTAACATAATGTTTATTAGGTATTATTTCATAATCATAACCTATGTTTTTTTATGCGTATTTAACAGCCTTTACATTCTATTTTTTTTTAATATTGTCACGTAACCAAGGAATGCTTTGAATATCAAAGACCTTATAATAAAAATAAAAATACTTATTTCTATTAGTCTTAAAAATGCGTAATTTATATTTAGACCTATATAGAGCCAATGACAGATAAAAAAATCATGCAAAGGCTCCGCTAGACTGAACGGCAGGCCTTATTCTTTGTCTCAGCCTGCGTACAAGATAACTTCATTACGTAAAAACAACGGCGACCGAGCAGAGTGCTTGTTTGTTCTCCAACTTTATACATTATGCTTGTAAATGTTTTTATCTTAAATGTAATGAACGCTTCGATATCTTAAGATGTTTTTTTTTGTAAAGCGTATCGTTTATCGATAAGTTTTATAAAAGTATCGAATTAAGGTTTTCTGTTCTTAGAAGTTTTGACAAGGAATTTTAAATATCCTTCATGCATCAGGACGAGATGGGCAGATGATAATTATAATTTATTGTCAATTTTATTGTTTTGTTAAAATTTCATTTGTGTAGTATCGATTTAAATAATATGTACAGCATTAACAATAACAATGAAGCAATATGGGTAGTGGTTACCTGAAATAAATGTGTTTTATTTATATTAAAAAGAAGACAAAATATGATGGATATAAAGAGGAAGAGACAGAGGAGAATAGAATAGAAGGTATTAACAAAAGAATCCTGTACCCAAATGGTGCGCTGGTCAAGGCTGATGGTGATGGTCATAGATGGATAAAATAATTTTTCACTATGAGAGTATCTAAGAGTGTATGTCAAATAAGCAATCAGTAAAATTGTTTAAGATAGTTTATTTGCCATTTGTAAGACTCAAAGCCTTAAAACTCAAAAGTAAACCAATAACTCCGACAAATAATGCACGTATTATTTTGATAAACTGCACAAGAAACAAAAGGCTGAGTCCTTGAGTCACGTTTCCAACTCAAAAACTGCAAAGGCCGTCCAACAAATTTCAACAGTTTATTGGATTAAACAATTTATATAGCAATTCCGTGATAAACATACAAACACCGCGATAATAACGTGACAAGTTTATCCCTTACTCAACTTTGAGTTTACGTCTTTTTTTTATTTTACGAACTTCCTAACTGAATCCGGAATGTCTTAAATACTCGTATTTTATGTGTAACAGCAATATTTTTCAGCGTTTAACCATAAAAGGAATAGTCTGTAAAATGTTACGGTGTTTTTTATGGGATTTACGTTTTGATACTAATTTTTATGGTTTTATCTACTCGATTATCTTTAAGCTTCCACAATATCCTATTTGCGACGTTTTGAACTTGCGTATCATAAAATATCAGTGTGTACAACTTTACATATATTCTGGTACCCATAATATAAAAAAGAACAATAAATATTGTATTTATTGTACGCCACCATACAAATGTCTCATTTATGTGTATGTATACACATCATATCTCTATTAAAAATATTTTAGCATTAAACCAAATGAAATCAATCTAGCTGAGTTGAAGATTATAGATCTATACAACAAAGTTACATTAGTATTTCGTCTGCGTTGGGATCAAACTTGCATCTTAATAAAAACTTGAATAAAGATATTAAAAAACATCTAAACATATATCAAAATATCGACACGCAAAGTTACCCGAGTTTGACAACTTGTCAAACAAGCCAAAACGCTCGCTAAGCTACTAAAAATATAGCCGTTCCAGCAATTTTTCTTAACATTATCTTGTAAAAGACAGTTTGTAAACAAGCTCGTTCTTTAGATGTCAGTTATATTGTTGTTAGCTCTTGGTTCTCCGCTAAGTATTACCAAACAACTGCGGATTATTTGATCAACTCCACTTCACTTTAATATGCTCGTTGTATAAATACGTTTTATTTTTGCATAAAATATGTGACGTTGGGTTTATTTGAAAAAAGAACTTACGTTTTTTTGTATGTCTGCTCTAGTGTTGTGAACTGTCAAATGTATTTTTTAATCTGCATTTGTTTATGGAGCAAATAATTGCGATTTATAATAAAATTTTATCTGTGAAAAATCACTTTACGCATTTTAATAAGAAACTGCAGACTTAATGCAATAAAAACAATGACTTAAAAGATAATACTAATAAGTCTGCCTATATTAAATTCGTGTGAAACTTTTTCGAGTTTTTTTATATGATCTAATAACTTTGTTATATTTGTTGTCCTTCATAATGTGAGTTAAACATTCAGAGACACATCTATTATACCATTACAATCGCAAATAACAGTTCAATGGCCTACATAACTTATCAGTAAAATCTAATTATGTAACATGTTTATTTACATTAATTAAACTTTAATAGAACATGTTGACTGAAATAATTAAACAATTAGTTGCCACCTCTATTGTTAAGTAATCCCGTTAAGACAGTTAAAACAATGTTTACGACTATTAACAAGAGGTATTTATTTAGTTAACAAGACAACAACTTTGATGTTATCAGTAAGTTGTCATTTATTTAACGCTATTTTTAATTTATGCTGTATAGGCAGACAGATTATTATTTAGATGCGATCTTTTGTTTTTTTTTTATCTTTTACTCTAAAGTCTCTGTGTCGCGGTGTTTGTGGCTTAACTTCTCTGAAACGACTCTATCGATTCTCATGAATTTCGAGTGCATATTGAGGTAGGTCTGAGAATTGGACAACATTATACATACCCCTAGGATAATTTTACGTTATTTAATAATAACGTAAAATTATTAGAACTAAATTTTACGTTATTTAATAATAACGTAAAATTATTAAATGTATGTATTAAATGAATTTTTCTTCACCAGATATTCCCCAGAAATAATGTATATGGCAAAACGTTTGCTATGTCAGCTAATCAAATATAAATTTATCCGTGTTTTCGGATTTTGAACTAAATTTATTGATTATTTTACTTGCTTGCATTTCGTTAACTGAACAAAGAACCTGTTGAAAATATTGCAGCATTGTCGTAAGTATGTTGAAATTATAATTATTTTCTCATTATGCCTTCCGACGTACACCGTAACCGTGACGCAGCATAATAGTTCGGAACTCTAGATGCTCGAAATAATAACATTAGAAAATATAACATGTTTTGGTGAATAGTAGAACTAACAGACTACGCGGATCAGCTGAGTGGTTGAGGTCACTACTCCAAAGCTGCTGTACACGACGTGTCACTGGTTTGATCCCCGCGTACAACGACTAACATTTGTGTAAATACGAATGCTTTTCCTGAGTCTAGGTATCTTTGTGCATGTGACTTGAATGTTTGTGAAATCACCCGCGACACAAGATCAAGATTTAATTTCTAAATATGGTAGTCGTTCATAGAAAAAATGTAAAACCTAAAATAGTTAAATCTTATTCTGCCTCTTATTCCAAAAAAAAACACCTTTATGCAGTTTCCATTCCAAACAAAAACAAAAGAAGTCCTAAAACAAAACTATGTAAATCAAACTAGTCTAGTTCGCGTCACACGTACTTAAAATGCAATGTTTTAAAACTACATACATTACCCGCTATCTTGGGCCCACACCCTACATGCGAAACAAAGTTTGGATACAGTAACTTTGGAGCGACGTACCCCGCGGCAATTTTACCACGCGCCAAGTTTGTTGCGCGAGGATACAAGAAATAAATATTGTATCATTTTTACAAATGCATGAGTTGGTTAAAACTTGCGAGTTGGGACGCCGAGACGTATGAATTTCATTGTTAAGTATGCATCGCTGGTAAGCTTTTTGCCTTATAAATATGAATTTTGCATTGTTAAGAGTTTCCTTGAAGAATGAAATTTCAAGCTTAAGTAAATTGTCCATAATTTAAATTATTTTTTTGGCAGGTAAACCTGCTGCTATTTTTTTTTGCAATTCATTTATCTTAGGCCTTTTCTATAAAACCCTAAGTGTGGCGAGTCCCACTCACACTAGTACAGTTTTCTATTACACCAATCCTTATAAAAAGTAAATATAAAAATAATGATTCCAAATCATGCTACAGACTGTACAAAACAAACGTCATCTAAGTAAACAGTCTATAAAACCTGCACTAAATAGTATTGCAAACAAACAAGACAGAATATACCGTGAAAAGGAACATACTTGTGTGCGTCTCATTTAAACTGTGCACCTGTGTGGGTGAGTATACACATTAGTTAACTCGCGGAACGCACCAAATAGTCGAGCAATAAAATCAGAAACCCCGTCACGGCAAACGATATCAGTGCGAGTACATATTAAACAACTATATTAAATGTAACACTGGATTAGAAGGCACCTTACACAAGGGTGTAAATAAAGGACGTCTTTAAGTGACAAAACCTATCTCGTTGCATTCTCGGAAGCCTTTTTAAGTACAAATTATTGCAGTTCTAGAAGCGAGATACTTCTCATTCTATATTCTGTGGCTTTGTCTCTTTATGCATTGACTTAAAGGTTCGTGAAACTCCCGCGATACAAGTACTTCATTGCTTAGTGCAGGAGTCATTTTTTAAAAGAGCGAGAGAAGAGAAAAGAGAAATTGTTTTACACCTAGACTAGACTTCGAGAGCCGCTTCTTATCCTTGTCTCTGTTATCTAAGCATTCGCAGGAAACTATTGACACAGCGGGCGCGTGCTCGGTGCTTCAGTAAACATGACGACTTGTAATCTGTGTGCTTGTAACATTAACTATATCTTTAATAATATTGTTATTAAGATTATTTTTCAACTTAAATGTCATTATGGAGCGAGAGTAAGGTATTTTGTCTGCAATGAAGTACTTTCTAACTGGCTTGTTCTTAAACTGTATACAAATTGGTTTCTAGAGCTATGGGATTTGGTGACGATCTTAACGACTCCTTAACAAGGCGACCGCTGTGTCAGCCCATGTTTAAGGTCTCCGGTTGGTACCGAAACTACTTGCCTTATGCACAAAAATAAGCGTGAGTAAAAGGTTTTTGAATAAACCAATAATATATGAACGGTTATCGAATTACGATTTCTGCCACTTTGTTTTCCTGTACAGTATTTGTCCAAGTATTTCTTAAGCCCGACTAAATACTTTTTAAAGGTCTTAGAGGAGCTAAGATAACTATATGGACCTTGTTAAACCCTGTAGTAAACTTAAAAGAAAGTCTAGACATGTACTAAACAACAAATTCAAATATCATTGTCATTTCATCAACCAAGTAACTCAAAATATCATTATAATAATAACGATTCTGTAACACTCGAACGTGATAATATTATGCCTGAAACCATCTCATAATATCAAATACGTGAACCGGAACTAAAGACCCTGTATTTGTCGGAAGAAATTCAAATTTAGATCATTATATACTCCTAAAATATTCATTTGTTTTAACTACCCGTTTGAAAACAGGCAGTAACTGGCAAGAAAAATAAAAGAAGATTGTCAGAAAAGTTTTCACTCAATATTTTGGTCGAACACCCCAAAAACAAAAGAATGACTCACCGATCTTGGACAGGTGGTATCATACAAGCGGTCATAAAGATACTCCCGGCTTTCAAGATTCTTCAACACTTTTGGCCTGATGACCCTTCGGACAGGCTTATTGATCTCAATCTTCGGCAGAACCCGTTCCACTGGGCACTGTTTCATAGGTTCGACCAACACATCAATCCCTCCATTTTTTACGGGCAACTCGGCGATAATTGCGTCGGAATTTTGAGCGACACCCGGTGCCATTGTGAAAAGAAGACTTACTCAATACTTTAAATGCACTCTACAATGACTAAAAGATATATGTGGAGTGGAGGAAAGTAACATAAATTAATAGTTGTAAGATGAGGCGCCCGCGAAACGCGACGGCACTAATCGTTCTGTAGGTGTCGCTGTTGTATTTATAACAGTTTTATCTGAGTGACATGTTTCGTATATTTACTTGTGTCATGTCCTAGCTTATGTATTGACGGTACTTGGAAAGCTTAGAGCGATATGAGATGCTTTCAGTTAGTGGGGTTCTGTGACTTTGTTCGAAAAATACGATTTGAATTTCGTTTTTATTTTTTATTAGTTAGTAATATTTTTTTCATTTATTGGTTTTAGGGAGACATAAGATTAGTCATAACGTATTTTTTAAGTATTTTAGATATTGAAATTGCAAATTACACACAGGTTTTTACACATCGATATATTATTATATCACTTAGTTTTGTCACTTAGTCCATTTTCCAAGTTATTTGTCACTTTCGAATGAAAGTATCATTATTCACTCAAACTCTGAACTGATATTACTAATTAGAAATTCAATTAGACGACTACATGATGACATGTCTTATGGATTGTAAAACGGCAACAGCCTATCGGATTAGGCTTCAGACTAATCCCCACCCATTTAAAACACTTACGACAAGGACTTGTATTTGGATACACGCTTTGCAAATGTCTAAACACACCTTTATAAGCAGATCAAACAAGTAATTATTCTAAGAAGTGAGCATGTTTCCGTCAAATACTAAAACTTAAGAGTATATAAATCTTTTCAAGTCATACTTGAATATATTTCTGATATTCATAATAACATTATGGGGTTTATGTGCACTCAAACACGCCAAATTCTGGATCAAAAATATGAAGGAAAAAGTAATCGACGGCACAGGGCCCCAATTCTGCTATTTGCAACGGCCGATGAATGATTGAAATTTGGCTTAAAATGTCAACTTTCGTATTCTCTTAAGAATTTTTGCACATGCAGAAGACGAGTGCTATAATAATCCTCTTGTAAAGATGCTGTCTGCGATGATGATGAATTCCAATATGTGTAGCTATTGGCTATTCCTATAACCTTTGCCCAAAAGTGGGAAGTGAGCTTATAAGCTATAATACTCGTTCCGAGAGTCAAATCTAATTTATGTGATTGTTATAGCATTTATTTATTAGACTATTTGAAGCATGGAACATCACAACCTATTTATAGTAACTACGTTACTTTGAATGCGTGTGTGACGTCAGCAAAACGCATTCCCTGTTTTTCTTTAATTCGCCCACAAAGTGCGGAACCAACAGCCAATGTGTTTGTTACATAAAACATGGTGTTTATAGAGCACTGCAATGTTAAACGTCACCTTGTTTGGAATTCATTCATAGCTATTTTATTGATTACAATGGATACGATGAACGTTTGCTAATGTTGTTTAAAAATGCTTTGACTACTGTTTCTTGGTTTCAATCAATGGTTGTATGTATACAGAAACCATTACTTGTCTTTTATGTAGCCTATGATAAAAATTGACGGTACGCCTCGAATTTTGAAAAATTAAGTAAAGCGTCCTCATTCACAGCATGTGGATGTTGGTACTTGGTGGGGGGTTACCTTTTCTACACCTACCAACCAGCCCCAGTTTACGTAGATTAGTTTTAGGAGGCGGTTGGTCCAGTCATTAACTCCTTCCAAAAGCGCTGAAGTCGCCTGGGACGTGCGTAGACCTCTAAAAGAGTACTGTACCGAGACTTTTGCAAGTCCCGTGCATCCGTTTAACCAAAGTAAAAAGGTGTCATCAAACGCTAGATATTTCAGCGGGTTCATACATTTTCTTGATAAGATAAAGTGCACTAATTTTCAATTTTTATATATTGATCCTAAATCTGATTGCATCCATTTCGAAAAGTGACAAACAACAAAATACTGATCATCATTCGTTTTGTAAAACTAAAAAATGACGTCAAAATACAAACAAAACAAACATTTTAATTCCAATAGCTAAAAACGCTATATTGACATTACTCTTAAAAACGAAAGTCTGCAGCAAAGAAAGTCAAATATAAACTAATGCTATTACAAATATGAAATGTGAATCACACCAGTTTCTATCACGCGGTGATAATGAAAATATTTACATTTAACATAATGTTTTGTCTGTACTGTCTGTCACACTTATTGTCGATTGTTTAGTAAGTATAGGTTGATGTGAATTTAATCATAGGTCAGTACGGAAGATGGACAATGACATTTAAAATAAGTTAGCGCTTGGAAACTGCTGTTCAATTTCACATTGTTGCTGTTGTTGATACTTATGTTATAAAGCTGAAGGGTTTGTTGGTTTGTTTTATCGCGCTTATCGTAGGAATTACTGGTCCGATTTGAAGAAAACTTTCAGTGATAGATTTTCTTCTTTATATTGGGTATTTACCATCAAGCGATTAGTAGGAGCAGGGCAGTAATTAAATATGTGAAAAAAACAGGAAGAAGATATGTTTTTTTTTAATATGGAATAAATTATGTTATAAGGTGAAGTCACTTGCAACAGCTGCTTAAATTGTGTATTAAGTAGAAATGCATATTTTTATTTAAAGTAAAAAGTAAAAAATATCTGCTGAAAAACTTTAAGAAAGAGAAAATTCCAAAGAAGTATTCCTTCAGCATAGTACTTAGTGTGGCAAACCCCAATAATTCTAACATCGACTGGTTTCATTGTTATTTTTCTTTTTTAATAAAAACAAAGAAAAATAACAAAACATCAAAGATTCACTTAAAACAAATACTCTTAACGCGAAAACAAACAAGACAATCGGGTATATACCGCGATAACCAGTCATGTGCTTACTATTTACTTATTAAAATATTTGCTTAGAGTCATGCACCCGATGAGACCCGTCAAGACTAGGAGAGAAATAACATACGTTGTCATACATTGCGTAGCGGTAATGCTCTGGTAAAAAAAGTAGTATACCATGGCCGGCAGTGTATTGAAGTTCATACGATAATGACATAACTTCGTGATACAGTTGTCATGTTCTTCTCAGTTTTGAAATATACAAAGAAGCTTTATTTTAGGTTTACCTTTTCAGGTTCCTTTTTTCTATTTTTAGAGCAATTTTAGAACTAGATCAATGTGACTTGAAGGTATTGTAAGGTACTGTAAGGTATTGTAACTGTTCTTCTTCTCAGGCAGAGTAGATACCTACTTGATTTCCTATTTTTATACGATTTATTTTTGACAAGGTTTTTCTGTGAGTTTTTACTTGCTTCCAGTCCATTTCACTGTAATAAAATCTCGCATGTTAAATTAGAACAACATCTTAATTTTTGATTGAGTTGATTTTTCACACCTCACGTGACAATGCAATTATATTATGTCATCATCAGCCTTAGCTTTTCCCGATATTGGGGTCGGCTTCCAGTCTAAGCGGATGTAAAGAAACAAAGAAGTAAAATTCTATAATTGTCCCTAAATCTCACGAGGCTTCTAATTTAACCGTGTTTATTAAGCAGCATCCTGTTAACAAGGCTCTTAGAAACTTTCGTAAACCATACTTAAAGGCAAGTAAGTGGCTTTCAAGATAATTCTAAACAAATCGCTCTAACTTTTCTCCCCACAATTAGTTTAGATAATAAACAGCGTCATCGAAGAAACGAAGTTTGAAGAACGATTTCAGGAGTTAGGATTGTTTGTAAAAAAATATAATTAATTTATTAGATACTAGCTGTCACCCTCGGCTGCGCTCGTGAATAATGTTTATCACGAATATTTTGAATATTCGATGGGCTGTAGTAATTCTCGAATGATATGGAGATCAAAATACTCATTCGTTTTTTGTTAGTAATCATCGGCCTAGCCTGTTCCCAACTGTCAAAGATGTATGAGTAAGAGCCGGGACCCACAATTTAACGTGCCTTCCAAAACACGGAGGAATTCGTTATGACAAAGATGGTCACCCATCTACGGACCAACCACGTCAAACGTATGTAGCTTAACGATGTACATTTGTATGTGTAATACCTTGCAATAAATTGTGATTATGAGTGATTACATATTTATTAGGTGCTCAAGAAAGTAACGGTGTTTATTTATTTGCGACAATTTCGCCCGGGTCGTAAAATCGGGGAAGTTGTACGGTGAGAAAAACATGCTAAATCAAATTTATAATAAAACTAGCCATCTCAAAAGACGTTGTTCTGCAATGTGTGAAATTAAAGACAAATGTTAAAATAATTGAAATACTCTATATTTTTGTGAATCGAAACCGAACAGGACACCACACAAAAACAGATAAAAAAATGAGTTTGGTCTGTTTTTTTATATTTTTGGGATTAATAAAATTAGTAATTGGAATAGTAGCAATCCCTATTTATTTTCATGACTTGTGAGCAAAAATATACCGATTATAACATAATATACATCATATTATTTTACTATCAAAATTAAATACAATGAAACAGCTGCCATTGTTACAAAATACAATTCCTATTTTAAATATTTGAACAGTAACAATGAAAATCGTAAAAACCGCACTATTTTAACTTAAATGGCAAGTTTTAATCCAGCTATTTCTGTTGTCGCTACAGAACAGCGGGTGGCGAACTGGCAAATGAGTTCATTGTTTTTGCTGGCTGTATTTTTTGTGATCCTGCAGGGATAACAGGCCATTTTGTCACTGTAAATATATTATTAGCTGTACTTGCTTAGATTAATCTTACATACGTTTTAAGACGTAGGAGAAAACTTAGATTCTGATTATAAAAGTATTATCTGATGACAAAAATGAACGAAAAATTTAGGTAAATATTTCTCTGTCCCATGTTAAATATATGAGTATTGCTTCTTTTTTACTGTTAAGACAGTGTATACTTAATAATCAGAACAGCATTACCTGCAGAGCGTTATTCATTTGTTAATTTGAGAAAGCTTAAAATTAAGTAAACAAATTATCTCTATGATCAGACTGTGAAACGGAGAAGTAACTTCAAAATTTTTCTTGAATTAATATTAATTTCAGAGAGATTATATTCAGCCAAAAAAAATATTTCATCCTTATGATCACACTGTGAAACGTCTGTTTCTTGAAGAAATAAGTTGATTTTTATGTACGGGTATGGCACTTAAAACATGACCGATTTCAGTTTCAACACACTGTATAAAGCATAAACTTCAAACAGCAGAAACTTCTCCAAACAGACTCAAATCTAAGTACCACCCTCATTCATACTTACACTCAAGGAAAAAATATTTAATATAATAATAATATAGAGTTCCGAAGTGGATTAGCCGCGACCATATCCCCGTGTCTGATATTACGTCAAAGACTGACTTCCATAGCCGATGGGTATTAATAAAAGTTAATCGTGCGCGCAAAGGCACCGCTCCGTGCGGCCAGACCTACCTACGTCACAAATTGGACATAATTTTATCACAGACTATCACGAGATACACAAATATTTATAAAGATTACTAAATTAGCTGTCATGAATCAGATGTAACTGATTAAAAAAAGCTATCTTTGATAAGGTGTTGCCCGTTTGCCTGCCCGCTACGAATCGAAAATGGAATGGGAATATAAAATCGGGATATCCTATGTCTTAATCCTGGTTATTCTATTCACTAAGTTTCGTCTTTTGCGTGAAAGACGCACAAACATCCATACATTAAAAAATCGCATTTATAATATTAGTATAAAGTAGGCTATTTCTGATTTATGTTATATATTGCGTTCTAAAACGCTGTCATAACTTTTAGCTTTTTTAGTCTGAAAAATTCATAGGAGACAAATGGATACAATTCGATTACTTTTGAGTTTCAGCTTTTTCAGTCATGCTTTTTAGCATTCGATGGCGCATAGGCTGTATTGATTCCATTAGCTTTCGGACTATCAAAGGTGGAATTAACTGACCGCTCCATTGAGCCTACATCGTCCATTTATTTTTATATAAATAAATGGACGCTAAAAGCTCGGGTTTTTTTTCGACTCTTGTTGGAGAAGAGTATGATGGTTTCACGTAGGAATTAAGAATCACTTTGTAAAGTATCGTTAAGAAAATGTGTGATTTTCCTACCGAGTAAGTAGCATTGGTTAGTTGAACCAAAAATTCTTCGCTTCAAACATTTTTTTACTTTATTATTCTTGTTTGTTTGTATTATACCTTTGATACATTCATGATTGACGAGCCCCATCGGGTGTAGTGGCAAGAACTATGCCAACGAGTAATTGGGAGTCGAGATGAGACAATACTCTCAAAACAGAACCCATACAGGTTTTTAAAAGGCTAAAATTTGGCATTTTCGTAAAACCAAAATTTTATTTATTTATTTATGTACACACGACATACAAAGCGAAATATAAAAGTTAGAATACATTAGGTACAAAGGTACTGCTTATTTCTTTAGAAATTTCTGCCAGCAGACCTGCGACAGGAGATAAGAAAGAGAAACAGACACAGTGTGTAAACAAATATAGGACAATAAAAATACGACTATAACAAAAAAAAGAAAAATACATACTTATACAAATATATACATATATTTTAAAAATAAAGTTACATGGACAAGGACATTGGACTTACTTTCAATCTGTTTTTATTCACTTTTTTAACATTCCTCATCGCTAAAACGTAAGATTATCTGAGTACCTACTGCGTAGAGTTATAAAACACAGAGAATTTTTAAATACTATAAACAAAAGGCAATCCGTTTGACAGACTATTAGTAAATAAAAAATCTATTTAAAATAAATGTTTGTCAGTTCGTCTAGTACTTAGTATGACTGATAATATGAAGTTCATATTTTTCCTACTTCAAGTAGTTCCTACTCTCTAAGAAATCAAAGTATTTACTTTGAATAATATGTTGACGTTTCTAATACTATATTGCTTAATGAAAGCATTGACGTAGGTTTTTCGCTCGCTGAACATCAAAGTGTGGGAAAAATTTGATAAAAATACAGCTTCACGTTTTCATAAACGTGGAAAGTCAACAAAGACACTTTATTTAAAATATATACAATAAGAAAGAACATTTCGGATATTTTTTTGTTTTAGATGTAGCTGCACAAACAATATCTGTCTGTTTATACAACATTAATTATTTATTTTTTAGAAGTTTTTTTTAAGAACCGAATGGAAACATACTATTGAACATTTCAGGTTGAATTCTACGAATTTTGAACTAATTTATCCTTTTGCAGATTTACAAACGTTTGTTCCAAGTCTGGGTTGAATATTCATTTCCTACGCGGGGATCGAACCTGCTACACGTCACACTTAATCGACGTGCGTTCAGAAATACTTACTCATTATATTTACCATAAAATATCAACCGCATATTCACTCATCTAAACACCCAAATACTTAGACGCTCATATAAACCAGTGCAGGTCCATCAACCATCAAAGAGCAACCAATAAGCACTCAGTAATTCAGGTCTTGAGACAATAGCAATACATTAATAAGCCACAGCCCCGTAATTAATATCCGAGCGATATTCCAAAGGTTAGGACATAAATATTCATCGATCCTTACCAACAACGCCTCGGATGATAGCGATCTAATTCCCCAGTAATGTATTGCGAACAAGGCGTTTGCATAACATCGTTAGCATCTACCGAAATTAAGGAGCAGGTGATGGATTGAAATTAATTTAAGTTCAAAATTGGAATCAATTTCGGTGACGCTAGCCAGTTTAATTTATTTGGACAATAATTTTGTTTGCAGCTGTTGTTGATTATCTTTTCTATTAATGGAACGCGTTCATGAAATAAAAAAATAGCCCTACGGAGAACCCGTACCGCATGTCCATTAAACAAAATTGTTTTTTTTTTATACAGAATTAAAATTCTGAAAAAGAAATTAACCAAGCTTCCAATAGTTCTTGTAATCCAATCTAGACAGACACAAATATAAATTCTATTGCAAAAGAAACCAAACAAAGCGTCATAAAATCGTTTTAAAATCCCATACAATTTCGGCTACTGTTTATAACTCACAACGTTGACATTTCTAATTAAACAAACATTTGCTTTATACTATCTTCATATTATCTTTGGCTGCATCACTCGCTCCAAACATGGTATCCGTTGCAAACATGGCAACGTAAGTAATTAATAAATACTTATATTTGTTCTGTTTAAGTCGGTGTGAATGAGTTTACAAACAAGCGCCTGATCATTCACATGACTTGTTTACGTGTCAGTTAGATTTGGGCCGGTCGTTGTTTGGCGCAGGCTCCTAGATTATATTGTGTGCTTTGATGACGTATGTGATGTAGAGGAGTCAGTGGATAAGCGTAAGCAATACAGGTATATTATCAATTCCATTCAAATACTCCGCATTAGTTTATACACTTTACTCGCATTTTAAAATTGTCTGGAATTTAAAAGAGACTGCGACCCCTGAGTTTCTTCTCAGAGTAGTCAGATAGGAAATGTCGACTCCATAGTTCTCAAAAATGTCATTTTAAAGTGATTAAATATCCTATTTGCAAAATAAATGATTTCATTTTTCATTTTCTTTGTGTATCACGAAGATCAATCCCGTCATTCTTAAGTGTCAACAAAGTCTAACTACCCATCTTAGTATGAGATACTGTTTTACTGAAGGAAGGTAAAGAAATCCAACTGCAATTTACCATTTACTCAGTTCTTTCAATCACTAAAACTAGCTTATTGTTGTAAAAAGAAAACAGCATAACGTCTAACGTCAGCACAACATAACGACTGCTACATAAATCAGTCTTCCAGTATTATAATTAATTTTAATTCCTTAATCTGTCTCATAAACCATCCTTAAATTAACACTTTAAAAAATTAAGACGTCTTCCTTATAATGAAAATATAATGTCATTTGTCTACATCTAAAATTATATTTAAAAGCCCACAATATTTTGTAACGGCCCTAAAGTTTTCGTTTAAAAAGTTACGTAGATTCACAAAGATATTTTTGACTTTTAAATATTTATTTTTTTAATATTTCTTTGTTGTATTTGGTGCTTTTTTTTTAATTATGACAGAATAATTTGCGGCTAGTGATAGCAAGGCTTAAAAATGAATAAACGTGTATCATAAAAGACTATTGAAACTCTATGGACCAAAAATAAGTATTAAAGTTTACCGACTGAACAAAATATTGAAACTGCTTTTAATTACAAAATTCGCTACATTGCAGCCCAATGAGTGGATTAATTTAATTTTATGAGAAAAAACCAGTCGTTCTCCTTTTTGCCTGATTGCTTGATTTCCATTTACACAAGAATCAGTAAAAAGATTAATTGGAGTTTGTTTAATGCATACAAATTTTAAGAGAAAAATCTTTATCGGTTCGAATATGGCTCGTCTTATTTTCCGGATCGTAGAATTTTATCATGCATTTTTTTTTAAACATTGCATTTAACACTGCTTTAAAATCACTATATTTTGTATCAAAGAAACAACTTTTTTTACTCTTATAAAAAAGATTTAATATATTACCAGAGACACAAATATCTATGATTCCAAAGGAACCAATAATGTCGGTAACAAGTCTATTAACAATTCGGACAAAACAATCTAGATAGGAGACGACGTCGTATTAATAAGCAATTTGGGGAAACTCCCGATCAAAGATAGCTCACGCTCCCGATCTTAACATGAAAATCACCGATTTCAGATAATAAATAGGTGTGAAGGGGCTTGGAAACTCTCTTATAGACCTCTTAACATTATGGATTGTTTTAGATAGTGAACACGTATCTATTGTTAATAAAACCAGCATATTTTGTTCTTGTCTATTTCTATTTATACCTCTTTGTATCGCCTTTGTTTTGTTTTCCAAAAATAATATACAAGTAATGTGGAAACTTTATATCCCAGAGAGTACTGTAACGTTTAGGATTTTTTCCCCTTCCCCAAATTAACCCAAAAATGTTAACGAAAATTTACATTCTGTCGATACGGGCTACTAATTATAAACGTACTAATCGGCATGTAAAGTATTTAATTAAAAGAAACAGGAAGTTTAACAACGCAAAAAAGTTTAATTTCTCTTAAATGAAAACAGAAGAAGGCGGCCAAAAGGCAAGTAATATCGCGTAAAATTAAATGCAAATTCGCCATTTTTCGATAGGTCAAAATGAAAATTAATTATTAAGTATTCATTTCGTACAAATTATGTATCCAATCTAATCAGCAATCTAAACTGTTTTGTATTTAGCTATATTCAAGCTGTCATCTAGTCTTGATTCAGTTTAATACTAACAAGCTACAGTCAATTTAATTCATCTAGGTGTGCGCAAGCATCTAGGTGTAAAAAATTCACGCGCAAGAATTTAGATGAAATGAGGTCAAGACCCAAGTCAGCACGAGAACATTTTTAGTCCACTGTTCAGTCAGTAGTCAGGCTTATAACATTTAATAGATAATCTAAAGGCGTTATATTTTCCTCGAAAAAAATTTCAATATCAACTTAAATTAGTTCCAGTCAAGTTCAGACGTATTAAAGATAGCTTGAAAGACTGCTCGTGTGGTTAAAAGCGAAAAACTTTATCCGGTATAACTAGAATTTTACGGGAAACATTAAGTTGGCTTCGAAAGTTTTAGTGAACCAGGTGCGACCACTGTTCAGTCAAAATGCGTGGAATTTATAACAGAGCTTGCTTCACATAAATATTCTAAACTATTTAAAGCTATTTCTAAACTATTTTAAGCTTTCTAACTGAAAAGCTCGTCCATGGATAGATGACCACCAATTTTATAACAAGTTCCTCGGTGTTTCGGAAGACACGTTAAATTGTGCGTCCCGGTTAAAAACACGTCTTTGACAGTAGTAACGGGTAGTCAAAAGCTAGAACCGTGTTGCCCAGTTAGCTGGAATGAGGTCAGATTGGCAGTCCTTCTTTGTAAAAACTTTAGCTGTATCTAAATTCTCCCATAGGATCCGGACAAATATTCCATACAAGTGCAAACCATTTACCACATGCACGAGAACGATAAACAAACTAATTCCAAAAAAAATACTTTCTCTGAGGAAGCTTGCATCTATAAAAGAGTTATAAAACACAAAGACATAACAAAGTTTATCAGGAATTATTAGGGTACGGTACTTTCTCACACCCTTTAGTATAACGTGCCCAAGGATACATGACAAAAGAACTAGGGTTACTTATATTTTGTAAGTGGAAGGTCAAGTGGTGACAATATCCACAAAGCCCGCTTTGGGAATTTGAGAGCGCGTTTTTAGATAGTCTTTGATATTTGATGACGCTACCTGTTCGACTTTTTGTGTTTAAAAGTTTTCGTCTGCTGGGTTTGAGACGGGCATTTTCATTTAAGCTGATTTTTTTTTCTGGATACCTATCATTATCATATGAGTAATATAAACTAGGAACATTAAGTCCTTTAAGTTTTTCAAGAATGATGGATGCGGTATTTATTTTCTTCTTAGAACAGTTAATTACTTTCTTACGTTCTCTTATGTAATATTTGCTGGTTTTGCATTTGTAAGCAAATAAACTTTTTTTAATTTGATACAAAGGACTTTAGGACAAATAAATTTTAAGATTAGATTCAAGTATTTTTATGACCGGTTTCTGAAAGTTCTCCGACGGATACAATGTAGGAACTAAAAAAATAATTACATTATGAAACATTTTAACACCTAGTTCACAGAAAGCAGCACAAATTGTAGCATGAGTATGCAAACATTTTATTTACATGTTATCCACACATTAAAATTACGTAAATTTTAATCTACCGCAAGAAAGACCCAATCATCCTGTGTTAAGAAAAGGGTCTTTCCCAAAGACCTCTTAATGCACTTAAATAGTTAATGTTTTCCTCATTTACAGATGTAAATCTAAAGTACGAAAACTAAAAACTGGACACAAGTAAATGTTTCGCTTGTGGTATTGAAACCACGACCCTTAGCGATAAAGATCATGCGAGTCCAAGCTTTGGCAGTGCGCCAATCGAAATATAGTACTTGAGAACTCTAAACCCGTATCGAACTCATATCTTCGATCCTACTTGTGGCTTAAGTGGTCTACTTTGGCATTCTCAAAATGTAGAGCAAAAAGTTTTGTATCTTAAACAGTCTATAGTAACATATCTGCAGTTGATGTTAAACCTGGTGTTACAGTTTATACCACATACGCAAAGTCACGTCAGACGTATTTGCTCACTCTTGAATAGTCCGCATGTGTGCCGGTTTCGTGGTACTTTTTGGCCAGCTTAATAACTTAAGTTTAGGTTGTATTGGAAAAATAGTATTGAATGAAAAATCCTGGAAGACACAGTCATCCTTGTGTCAAAATTCTTCGGGTTCCTACGTACATTCTCATTATAAAATACGCTGACTTAATCCTTAAAATCCATCTCAGAATATACAAATGTATAATCTCATAAACGCAACACGAAATGAAAAGTCTCTTTGTTCAACAAATTGCTATTACAGGGAATTGATGACGGGCACAAATATTTCCCGTACATAATTGGTGTACTTTCCTCCTACTGTGCTTCTTCGGAACAAAAAATAATTAGCTATCATACAGTTATATTAGTTCTTCGTAAATGAGGCAAACAATGATTCTGCCGACTTTTCCATTATTCGTTTTTTTTTAAGTTTGTCTTCATCTTCCTCTTTTCCTGATCCGCTCTCTTCCGCTTTTTCGGATGGGAGTCATCAAATGACTCCTTCCACTTTGGGTTGAGCCTAAGGAAGTATCAGACTTAGACTGACTAAAACGCACCCATGTTCCTTCCTTTGAAGTTTCCTTCCAGTACCGGGGATACGGTGAACCTTTCGGACAACCCCGATGCCCCAGCAAGCATCAGCCCTAATGGGCTCCACAGAGCTTGCTCACATCTCTTTCATACGGAATACTAATATACATATCTGACACCATTCTTCTCTGTATGTAATTTCTGGTTTTCGAAAACTTCTTATTTAATTTTTGATTCAATGGCTCTAGTATAAAAAACGCGTTCTAGAATGTGTCGTATAGTTTGCCTGTACCTGTGGAAATAGAGCGTGGCTGTATGCAGCCGATATCTTTCGCTTTACGGTCAGCGCGCTTTCTACAGATGTGTATCCTAGCGTGCTAATAGTGTGGAGAATGGACTACAAAACCTAAAAATATTTAAAAGCCGAAGATACTAAACTTGCCTTAGCCTTGGCCACAGTTTAGGCGAGTGTATTTACAAGGAACTCCTTAATCAGGAATTTTGCCATTATGGAAGCACTACACAAGCAGTGGGTCCCTTCCACAACTGCAATAACATTGACCTTTACCAATCTCCGAAGGGGCTGTAATTCGTCCAATTAATAAAAATTTAACAAAGGAAAACATAACTTGTATGTTATCTACAAGTCAAACAATTATGTCTGCATTCACAACCTTAGATAACATCAACAATAAACGCATAACGACAACATAAAATCTTAACAAACATCATTAAAAACAAGAAATCATAGCTACTGTAAAACATTTATCACTTAAACAATAAAATTAATTAAGATTCAACATGAAGGTAATTTTGACAGAGGCGTATCGCAAATGCTGACTAATGTCGTGTGTCGTGTCGTAATCATTTGACGGTCGTTAGCTGACGCGCTGACGTTGGGGATCCCGAGATGACGTGTTTACGCGGCGAGAATCTGAATGTGACTGCTTTAGATCTTAATTAGAACGCATTCTTGGAAAAGGTTGACGAGCCCTGATGTCTTGAACTTTATTGGTTAGGTCAGGGATAGTCAAACGTATGGAACTAAATTAAGAAAAGTGTTTGTTTTAATAATCACATAACAAAGCGCAAATAGAGTCATCATAGTAACGTTTTGAAAATTCCTGGAAAACGGCCGACTTTAAATAAAAACTTTTGATTTTGAAAGGCATCAATTTCTTTGTCCGATACCCATTTAAATGTGCACAACTGTGTTGGTGCTAATAAAAAAAATGAAAGGTCCTCAATATAAGAAGTGACAGTTATCATAAACCTTTCTCTACACGAGTGCTTTTGGTCAAACAACCACTTGTTCATAAGTACGGTTTAACTATTTCTTCGCCACTAGAAGTGTCGTTTATTTGATACACTGCACACCCTGACATTTACAGATTGAAATAAATCATGTTCTTCTTTATTTCAATGTTGTGGCTATAGCAACTTAAATGTCACATTATTTCTGTCATTTTTAGGGTTCCGTAAGCAAAGGGTGAAAACGAAACCCTTAAACTGAGGCACCATTATCAGCCCATCTGTCACCAGGTCTTACCAGGCTAGCACTTGACCTTATTTTACAAAATCCCTGACTGAATACTTCTCATAATAATACTTAGTTGAAATACGCATTCACCCACAGACAAATAAAATAAACAGGATCGGGGGGCAAAAATGCAAAAATTGTTCTATGTAACTACAAACAAATCTAGTATTTTTTTATAAGAACCCATCCCCGGTAAAGTGCAGTTGGTCTTTATCTGAAGAACTTATTAATAAGGCAGTATTCCTTCGGAGAGAGGTAGACTTGAATCCCCAAGGGAGCATCGAATATGTTTCCTTATTTCGGGGCAAACGATGAATTTAATGCATTGGCCTTAAGTGCTTTCGTAAGTAAAGAAAATAACATAGTTTGTTGCCTCACATAAACTAACGTTTGTCTTAAGTAGTGTAAGGAAGCTTAAAACTAAGTGACTACCTACACATTCCCACTTTTACTTCCAACTTTATGGAACCTCCGATTTTTAATAGACAGTTTCTCAAAACTTTCAAATCTCGCATACGTGTGTTAATAATACCCATGATAAGTTTGGTATTGAGGGCTAGAAAAATCACTTTCCAGTAAAAAACTTATTGGTAAGTGAAATGATATGAGTTTTAAATCACTGTATCATCTTTATATTTTGGTTTTCGAGAAAAAAGAAAAAATACGTAACCATTTTTTTTTTAATTTGTCTGACGAACCACGCAGATTATACACGTCAGATACCCTATTAGTCAAAAAAGAATGGTCATTTCACTCGTCTATAGGTCTTGCTTTCACAATAACATTATTCCTATTACAAAATCTCCTAGCAATAATGGCACATATCTTAATTCGTAACTAGCGACCACGCATGCGCCGTCCCTTCTTAACACTAAATAATAAATTAGTTTTGAAAGAAATTAAGTGCCACCATTTACCTGCATCCTAACATGTCATTATACAGAACCCTCAGAATATTAGATTCGGTTAGACAATAACGATATTCCAGCCAGTTTCTACGAAACCTCAAACGAAATGTTTGATTTTCGTTAACAGCATTTACATGTAGAACGAAACACTTGACTTTCGGTACAGAGTAATCAATAAAATAAATCTCTGTGTTGTTAATAAAGTAATTTTTTTAACAATACATTTTTTTACTAGTCAACTCGAGCAATTTCAAATATGAAAGAAGAAATATAAAAGCTACTTAAAATGTATCAAAAGGTTATGAATCTATTAAAAACGAATTTGTTTCATAAATCGTGGAAACGTATAGATAGATTTTCATCCACCCTGAAAATGTGTCTATTCACTTCATCTTACGAACTTCTGAAACACTTTAATAAATTTAAAAACACAAACGCAATTCACGTAACACCAACATAAAAGTTAACAAGCCTTTTTCACATCAGAACATCACGAAAACACATTTGAAGAAAATCTCAAAATCTCTGTTATTTTATGTGTCTGTGGCAATAGTCGAAGACAGGAGACAGCGTAGTGTAATACCATCGCAATCACAAATAACATGGTATTGACGTCTCGTAAAACTGAATGTTTGACTCAAATATCGTTCAGCAACAGTATCGTGTTACGACTAGAATTGAAGCTAGAAATATTGTGTCTGAACTATTCTACAATTTTATATCGGTGTGATATTTGAAATACGGTACAATTTTGTTTGACGATTTGTCGTGAATACTTTTGGTATTAAGTTACCTATATATTCATATAAACCGTGTGTGCACTATTCTGTAAAATACTGACTGATTATGGATTGTATTTTTAATCTTCTTGATGGACGGGCTGGAAGGCGTCATACCCTAAGTTTGCGGATCCGTAGTATCCACTTTCTGACTCGTTTGCTTTAACGCCATCGGTCCTTCGACTGGCAATACCAGGCTACTGCCGTCTTTGCTTGCTAACTTTACAAGCTATGTCATTCATTCACTCATTCAATTTCATCCTTCAACTAAACCTTGAGCACATCTCGCTCTATACCTCGTTAAGCTACTTTAATTTCGTAAACCAACCCTAATTAATGTCCACAAGTTGACGCCGTAGGTCATGAGGGGCATAACGCGTTGGTTAAAGATTGAAATGCATACCATCAAATAAATTATGCATTCTGCTAAGATTTCCTTTCTTATTTTTGTTTACACAAACAAATATTTACAAACGAAACAAAACCCGAATAATTTTGGTGGAAATATACAATGCAAAATGTAACAGTAATTATATTCGTAGAACGTCACAGGGCCTTGCAGACCGTGGCTCAAATCTCTCCTTTTATTTGAGAAATGTAGAGCAAAGTAAAGCCTGTGAAATATTGCAGATACACACAACATTATACCACAATTTTTGCCTAAGAACTCAAAAATGTGCTTTCGGAGTCAAGTGACACAAAAATTCCCGAGATCATATGTTAAATGGATCTTAAGGAAAATTGCGTTAATAACACTTAATTTTTTTCTTTCTATTATTTATAAGTATATAGATGCATGGTTCTATTTTCTGTTAGAAAATGTACAGAAATTTTAAATGTTATGTAAATAGATACTACAAAAGTATTTTCTTCGTTCTGTAGATAAAACTAATCTTAATTTCGTCTAACTTCTAGAGATGCTACATATTTCTAAGCTTAATCTCAACTCGTACGGAATCTTGAATGAAACAAATGACAAGCATTGCGTAGTAATGATATTATTATTTTACATAATCCCCACTGTAAGCTCTCATCCAAGCCAAAATGAACCTTATATCCTTTAAATATGTATTTAGCCAATCTCATACACTGCAATCTGTCCTTTTGTTGTCATAAAAAGTATAATGCAGCGAGATAAAATGTATCTCATTACCGTTGGAACTGGAATAAAAACTTTTCAGTCCAATTTCACATTCTCATTTCAAACATATTGTTTTATTTAAAACTAACTCTTTTAATATTCGGCCGGTATTATAACAAACGACTACATTGTTTTTTATTACGTTAAAAAAAGAAGTCATATTCGCACTCGAAATGAAAATTCATTTCGTGGATAATATCACAGTTTTTAACCCTACGCCTGAATGGATATTACGATGTAAAAAAGAAAAATTCTTGATTAAAATTCCCGATCTTTATTCACAAACATTAACCCTCGAAATGCGCGTAACAATTGTTATTGTTTGTGTTATTCGGGAGGAGGGTTAACTAATCCTGTGCTAAGTAACATAAATATGAGTCGGCGCAAGAGTTTCGTGTCACGAACATAATTATGGGGTTAATCTTGCGATTAGACCGGCGAGGTACATTGTTCTCACCTGCGTGGAGAACCAAGAGTTATGTTAATTAAAACCAGGCTCATTTTGGGCCCTTCGGTCTTATTATTGAATAGAGTTCGAGTAACTTCTTGCATAACCTACTACGGGTAAAGGTATGGGTAAATATTGCGTATTGACTAAAAAGTTTTTAATATGACGTCACGTAACATACACAATTTAATTTGATTCATAATTTTGCCTACGAAGTAGCTTAATGATGTGATGGATTCGGTGGATAATTACATTTTTTCACTTTGAACTAGCTGCTTGCATACAAACTCAATAAATTAATATTAATTTCATGCTAGAGGATTTTTTGCGTATTTATTTCCATATAGGTAATATAGAAAAATCCCACCCAGATGCATAGCTAATGATCGTGCTCATTATACAAACATTTGTCATGGGTGGGAATCGAACCCACGACCTCCTGTATAGCAGTCAGGACCACTAACCACTAGACCAGGCCATCCAATTAATTGATAGCTATCAACACATATCCCTTACATCTAATATAGGATTCTGAGAGCCACTGATTGAATTAGGTGACTAATTACAGTCTGGATAAACTGGAACAAACTATTTGAACATCGTTAAAGTTCGTTAAATATTTAGCACCTATCACGGTTCGCTAGATAACTAATCAATCAACGTATTTATAATTCATTAAATTTGTGATGGTCAGGTAATTAGATAGGTACCGTTAGGTCGGGTCGTTTGATTTTATAATGTACTAGCTGTTGCCCGCGACTTCGTCCGCTTGGTTAGAAGATATAAGTTATGATTTATATCTACCCAGTTTTTTCCACATTTTCCATTGTATCTTCGCTCCTATTAGTCGCAGCGTGATGGTTTATACTTATAGCCTAAAACCTTCCTCGATGAATTATCCATTGAACACAAAAAGATTTTTTCGATCTGAACCTGAGATTAGCCCGTTCAAACAAACAATCAAACAAACAAACTCTTTAGCTTTATATATTAGTATAGAGTATAGATTAGATGGGAAAATGCTGAAAAAAATATTTAGGTTTTTATAGGATTCCGTAATCAACGGTAAAAAAGAAACCTATAACTAGGGCTATTCTGTTAGCCCGTCTGTATCTCAAGAGCCACGATAGTAAAGCAGTTGCCTCAATAATAAGAAATACCAACAAATAAAAACAATTTTAATATCGCCACTTATTATAATGATATCTTTTCTTGAAAATATATTTTTCCCGTAAGACAATGTCCATATTTCATTCAAAAGAAACATAATCCCATACCCAATACATATATTAAATCCAAACCTTATTTTCCAAAACGGTCCAACCTTTTGTTATATCTTAAATTTTATAATCAGTAAAAAAGTTTAAGGAAGTCGAGGGCCGTTATGCTCAGGCTTAATATTCATGAATAATAAAGAGGGCCAAGAGGCTCGCATAAAACCTCTGCCGGCCTGGCCTGCCCTCACAGAATAGTTACTTTTGTAACCGCACTCAATTTGGCATAAAAAATAAAACATGTGTTTTGTAAAACACTCCCTTACGTGATCTGGGTGGTTGTGGATCTAGTAGAAAGATAAATAATATTGCATCATCAACTTCCCAATTTTATACAAAATATTTTGTTTTAGGCTCATCGAAAAAAAATTGAATAAATATTTTTTCGAATATATTTTAGATTAGGAAACTAATTAACAATGTAGTAAAATTGATATATCGAACTAAATTGACATCCTTATCAAAAACACTAAGTTAAGCCTATTATTATACATATCCTAACAGGAAGACTTTAATTAACTGAGAATTTCGTGACAGTAAGCACAATATGCTTATGAGGTCGTAAAAGCTAAGAACCGCCAATGGGAAAGTATCATGGAGTTCAAGACATAAACGGTGTGGAAACGACTCTATTTATTTTCATAATACGTAAAATATTTAGCTTTTTATTCCTTTAAAAGGGCCCTTTAATGTAAAAATGGTTATGATCCCCTAAAACAAGGTATTTTTTGCTCAACATACAATAAAATTAGCTATGATTTCACTCTCCATTTCTTTTTATGGAAAGTATTCGTAAACTGTTCTTTTACATTTTCTTCCACTAAGTATCATTTTCGCTTGGATTGAACTTTATTTCAGATAAGGAAAAATGTTAAAGAAAATACATACATTATTACATTTTTCTATACAAATATGATTAATGGTTCCTACAAAAATAATCTCGTCACTTAAGCCACCTACGTACTTAAATTACATTGAATTACATTAAGTAAGTACATTCGGTAAGTAGTAGAAAAATAAAACCCCAGCTACTTGAATATTGTAACCATTCACAGGAATACCAACTCTAATAGACACAAAACACAGTCGAAATTCAATTCCTCAGAATAACTTAATTGGCGGAAGGTTCCAGCCGTCCAGAAGGTCTGGTTCACCCAACCTGCCTATAATTGAAGCAGCTTATCGTGTTAGCTCGACACGTATGGACGCCGCCTAATATTGGGTACTTCGGGTGATAGGGTTAGTGAATATCTAGTGTGCACATAGCCTTATAAATTTCTCGCTAAGAGTATTTGTACGTTTTCAAGTACTTTGTATTGACGTGTTTTTGGATTAGGATCAAAGACAGCTGGTTTAAATCTTGATATAAATAAAAGCTTAATAAATAAAGACTTGTAAGAGCGTGTATGAATCGAGAATAGGTTTTGTACTAATAAAATGGTTATTAAAATTGGTCGCCCACAAATGTAGGATCGTAGTAAGTTGCTTTATATTTATTTTAATTATAACTTAATTGGCTTGATAATGTGATAAGAGGCTTCAACAAAGTAAAAGCCAATTAGCAATCCTAACATTGAAACATTAATGAAAAAACTATTTCACACCAATTAGTAAATGATAAAATAGGAATCAATAGATCGAACCTAAAGGCAAAGCTATAACGGTTCATGAGAAAATAGCTTCGTTACCGACGAACGGACAGACAGCAGAGCCTCAACAGAGTTCCCTTTTTTATATGGAAACCTAAAAACATATTCTATGCTCCACTAAAGAAATAGACGACGAATAAAAAAAAGAATAACTCAGAAAGTCTTCATATATAACTTGCCCGCATAAGTACACTCAATAAACCCCATCAAATCGACCATAAATACGTTTCACACATTAAGAGGTTTACCTTCCCAAAGATTCGAGGCTTATCAACCTTTTTCAACTCACAGACTAAACATAAACACATGGGTAGACACATACATACTATACATATACCAAAATACATCCTTCGTAAACTTGTAGGCGTGACGTAATCTCATAAAAACTTGTTCCAGTAGATTTACAAGTTGATAATCCTTAAAGCCGTTGAGATAACTTGAGATCTGATTAAGTAGACAATTAATCCTTGTTGTCTCAATTGATTGTAATGAAGTGTCAGCGTCTTATTGCTGCCAGAAATGTAGAGTTTCTTATGTCTTATAGAAATTGAATTGGAATCAATTGAGGCCCTGAACTAATGGGTTTTGTATCTGTAAGAAGACTACACGTTTAGCCGAGTGGTAAAGGTCACAAGAACAATTCTGCGCCACGGGTCGCGGTTTCGATTCAAGAGTAGGTCATGAATATGTGTGATACAAAAATGCTTGTTCTAAGTCTGGGGATGTTTGTGCATATGAATTTAATAATTAAGAACTCAGATATAATAAAATTTCAAATAGGGGTCGTTTTTTTTAAAAAAAAAGATCCCTCCTAAATGCTTTAGGTTAATGAACTATTCTGATCTCTTTCCTTTAAACTGTGCTCCTTGGAGTTCATGTAAAATGTTAGTAAACTAAATGACAGTTGAGACTAACAAAAGAAAAAATACTTTAATTATTAAGTTTTAAAAAGGTTTGTAATACTTTTGTTCCTCAAGTTTCCTCTGGGACCAATATAAGTTAAGAATAAGTTTGTGTCCAGTATACTACTAGACATAGCATTTCCAAAGAAAATTTTTTCCTAAAAATGATATTTGAAGTCACCAACGACCTTTCCAAATCTCCTTTTTCCAAAGAGCGTGGTGATCAAGGCTCAAATCTTCCTTATGCGCAAAGAAGCCTATGCTTAGATGTCAGACTTACCGTACTTAAAAAAAAAAAAATTGTTACAGTAAAAAACAAAAAGAGCATTCTTTATGACATCTCGAGAAAATACAAGGCCATGACTGTAATTAAATCAAAACTACAATTTAAAGCACTTTTTCTTATTATTTTTTTCACTCTAGCTTGCTGTACTACAGCAAGCCGTTCATTGACAGCAAATCGTCTCTACATCAAAGTCATACGGCCTCTTTTGGAATTGCTACTTTCTAAAAACGATTGGTGGACTGTACACAGTAATAGCTGTCTCCGTAAGTACAGACGCGAGACATGTTTGGCACAAATCCACGCATTACTCAGGATTTCAGCTGTTGACGCAAACCGATTTGGAGACTAGACGTGTATGTATTTTGCTCTAGGATTGGGAGACCTTGTAAAAGATTTAGGCTTCTTTGACATTCGTAAATGTTTGCGCCATACGCTCATTCGCTCCATTTATTTGTTTTTTTATTTATTACCTCGTAATTGAAGTTGAATATCAATTAAATTTAAAATTCTTCACATAAGGCAAGGAATATTTCATACTCTGACTTGCTTGCATGTGCGTCCGTGCATTTGCGTGTAGCAAACTTAATAAGTACCAAACAATAATAAAGTTGCTAGCAATTGATAAAATCATTAAAGTACTGGCTGTTGTTTGCAAGCCTGCCTGCTACAAATCGTAAATGATCCCACGGGTACATAAAATCGGCATAAAACCATCCTAAGTATTAATCTTGATTATAAACTATCTGTGTACCAAGTTTCGACTTCATCCGTTCAGTGGTTCTTGCTTGAAAGGGGAACAAACATCCATACATACAAACTTTATAATATTAGTAACATTTGTAACGCAAACAAAATAAAAAACTTGAAAAGAACATCTCTTTTACAAAAGATTTAAACCTTACAACTTGAATAAATGCAAAACACAAGCATGAGCCTTGTCATAAACAAATAAAAAAACTGTTCAAAATAAGACTCCTCTTAAATCTCCCGCAGGAAAAAAAGATAAATAGGTAATTCTTTCGACTGTTTAAATTTATTCAGCCAGTATTCCTAGCGGTATCGGGATTATGTCGAAGGAACCCGCGATCCCGTAGAAATTCACAACCATGAATAATAAAAAATAACTCCGTCTTTGAGAATTACAGTTGAGATGTAGTTACTATTTCTTTGCTGTGTCTCGATGTTAAAGACTTTAAATTCTTGAGAATTGAATTTTTGTTTTGTTGTCTCTTGGTCTGTCGTCAATTTGTTTGTAAAAAGGTTTTAAGTGGTGATTATATTGTTCGTTTTTTTATTCCATTTGGGAACACAGCTAAGAGTATACTTAGACTAATTCAGTAAATTTACCATAATAAGGAACGATTCAACATTTAAGTAAGCCTTGTAATTCAAATGTAAACCTAAGTCGGATTGCCATAGGCTATCATCGCCAATAAGCGTCCAATCACGTGAGCTTAATTAATTTAACGTAATATTTGTTTTTCACCTTTAAATTCCATAATCCTTGACATCGAATTTACTCGATAAACCATCAATTCCTTAGCACGATATAACGTTAGTCCAAATTAAACAATCTAATTCAATTTCCAAGACGCCAAAATGAGGTATCACCCATCTCGCGTGACGTCATCCAATTTGATCGCAAACACGTCAATATTGTGACGTAATTTTAAGTTATGTTGACGTGCAAACATAATAACATCTTGGTTTACATTACCGGTGAGGGGAACTACTGAAAATTGTCTTTTCTTGTTTACTCACAGGTGTATTATAATATTTTCTCTACTGTTTGAGATAAACTCCTTGTGCAGAAGCGTATATTTAATAAGAATTTCGTTTGAAGAAGAATAATCTAATTATGATAATAAACCCTGTTGTTTTTAATTGTAGATGAAAATAATCTTCAGGAGACAGAATTTTAATTTAAAAATAAGAGTATCATTTCTGTTGCCCTTTTTTTATAAATTAACTTAACTTCTGTATTTTTTAAAACCCCTCAAAATATTCATGCTCGGCATAACTTGAAAAAAAATTAACTATTTTGGTTTAAAATGGAATTATAGGTACTATTCATTTACGTATATGTGAGCAAAAGTAAAGGGGTCATAAAAAATATTTCCTAATTTCGAACTATTTCAGAGTCGTTCGTAAATTTAGTAGCTATTTAAAATAGGTCATAGGTGTAATATTTCAAATAGGTTCACTCGTCTCTCAAGTTGAGACAACATACCTATGAAGGCAAATAAGAATCTTTTCAGCCATTTCAGCGACTATCTTTATTTATTTTATGACGATAAGAATCAGGCCTTAATAGCACTTAAGTTTTCGAGTTAAGGATAATGCCGTCCAATATTTATTTCATCCAGAAAAGCTAGTTATACGTAGCACACACAAATATACACAAACATACCCATTTAAGAGCATACCCTAAAAAACGAAGAGATGGTTGACTTAATTTTACAAATTAAAAATATCCACGGTTTATAAGATACAGCCTGGTGACAACGGAGACTCAGCACCCAATAGCGAGCCTAAATAATAAAATATCTTACAAAATTTCATAAGCTGCAATGTTTAACAAGTCTTCATATAAAACAGCTTCGAAGCCTTCGCCGCTAATATCTAAGACAGTAATAAAATATTTTCGTACAACGAAATCGTAGCACAATGTTTTACACCAAGCACCCGTTTGCGGTAACTACAAATCTTAGGCGGGATGTATTTAGAAAATAAGCACAAGTGTAAATCTTTACCTTTGCCTAGTTTATTGGCCTTGGACCCCTTTACGAAACCAGGTGTTTTGTGGGACCCCTTAAAGTAAGACGGTACTTGGAAGATAGTTTTCGTATGTATTGTTATGTACACTAATTGTATATGTGTATTTATTTAACAGCTATTTATTCGCGAGTATTTATCGGGATTGTTAAGTAGCAAACACGCACGTGGAGTCGGGTTCGAGAGTAAGTAAGTGATTATGTTGAAGCGATAAAGTGGTTTGTATATAATTAAAACTAGCTTTTCGCCCGTCCGGGGTAAAAACTATCCTATGCTCTTTCTCAAGGTCAACTCTATCTCTGTACCAAATTTCATAAAAATCAGTTCAGTGGTTTGAACAGACAGACAGATAGAGTTACTTTCGCATTTATAATATTAGTAGGGATAGTTTCGGTATCAATCGACATTTAATGGTTATCAAGATAAACAAAAGATAATATCACTCTATCCATCAGCATTAAAACTATTGCCGAACTAAACAACGAGCAAGCTTAAACTAGCTTACCAAAGCAAACAGTCTAGATTAATTTCAATAAATTTCATTATTCGATACGAATTAATTTTCATCGCCATTATCGTGATTTATTAATTAAATTCATCAAGATTTAAATACACTAAGTAATATTGTTTGAAATATTATTCAACAGTTATTAATTGTTAATTGATTATCCAATTTCGCTCGACTCTAAACTTAGACGGAGTTTAGAAATAGACAAAGTGAGTTTATGGTCACTTATTTTTTAATATTACAGATATTTAGAAAAAAATTTCTTTTTATGTTTATAAAGTATAATTGAAATAATGAATGAAATATATATATACACGCAAAATCCTTTTCTGTGAGTTTTAAAATTTTACTAAAACATTTTTGGTTCACTCTAATTTTAAGCTAACATTTAAATGGGTGGCTCATATTTTTACGGGTAATTGTTGGAAGTTTTCAAGCGGTAGAAATGTACACGAAATTCATTTTTAGTATGTCATCAAAACAATGTAGCATAAAAAGCACATTTTGAATTAAGAAACGTACTTTTATGTAGGAACAATAACGGAACTATAATATCATAATAACAGCAATAAATAATATGCGACAAATAATACATTCGCAGATAAAAAAGCAACTTATAAGTAACATCATTGTAATCAACAAAAAAAGAATGATAAACATACGTACAAGAGTCCGGAAGAAAACATTCCTTTAATAAAAACCTGTTTTCTCTCAAAACAGCTCATCAGGCGGAGGAAAATTTGATAAGCGTCCTTTTGTCTGTTTTGTCTCATAATACAGGCACTGTACGATACGGACTCAGCCACAAGCATCCCCAAACATGGAAGCGATCTTAATCCACACGAATTATGAAGCTACCACGTCCCGTACAAGCACTTAAAGTTTCCCAAACAAACTCTTATAAACACTTAACTTCTATCTTAACGAAAAGGCAAGATTTTAGAACAATTATTTAACTAAACAAAGTAAATTAAGTCTTCAAGTGACGTATTTGAATTGGTTTATTTCAGTTTATTTATGGAAACCAAAATGGCGGCGAAATATGATGACATTACCTTTGCATAAAAAAAAACAAAGTGACAGTGGTAAGAGTGATGACGTACTGTTCATTACAAAAATTTGTCTAGTATTTTTTTCCTGATATGATATTGATATTGATATTGAATCAACAAAAATACGTCATAAATAGATATTTTGTATTGTAATTGCAAAATAATTTTGCATACATTCGCTGAAAGATTTCTGAAACAGAACGTGTTGGATGTCCATGTATCGGCCAAGTAGTGCTTTCGTAATCAAGAACAGCAATTACTTAGCCATTGTTAAAAAATATTTTACTCGATTTCGCAGTATGTTTGTGTTTGAATAAACAAATTATGAGTAAAATACCACAAAACTTTTGTTACTTTTCATCTCGACTGTACATTCATTACGATTCAACTCGTTCGAAATTTAAATAATGCTTGAGCACAAAAGAAGCACAATGGTACTTGTTAAAAATATACATTTGGCGAAATATATACTTTTTTTTTCGTACAGAGGCACAGGTAACTGAGCATTAGTCCCTTCCGGCGGTTTGGCGAAACTTGTGAAAATTATTGCGTGTGTTGTTTGGTCGTGTGATTTCATTGCTGGTTCGGGTTAAGGTTCACAAATAGGTGCGATTTACAGAAAAAAACGAAGAAGATAAGTTTTTTTTGAACTTGTACGGCTGTTGCTCTTCTACTGTATTCGAGATAAGTTTTTATTTGGAAAGAAAGATGTACTTATATTTTCATTATTTTATCACATTGTGTTGTTGGCTCATTCAAATAAGATAGTCTGCGTTGTACACAGTCTGTTAAGGATAACATAAAAAATAAACAATTTTGCTGTTATTTACCCATATTAAATCACGAAATCTCCGCGTTATTAAAGAAACAATAAAAATAAATACAATTTTAAATTCCGACCCCAAAACACAATCACAACACTCCGAAATACAAGAGTCACAAACTTGAACCCTACAACCGCCTGAACATGAAATCAAAATAAACACACGCGGCTAATAAAACAAATAATAAAAGCGGAACATCCGAAACACAGCAGTTTAACTTTTGTTTTATGTAGCAGGGACCCGAGCTAAGTCATCGGAGGGTTAATTTGGCGTATCGTTCGAATATCAAAAGTTTAACAACGCCGTTGAATTTGGCGCTAAAAGTGATATTTTATGTTACGAGAGGTGTTACTAAACTTTAAAGCTTTGAGTGATTTCAAAAAGAGAATTTGATTGTTTGAATAAATTTATTCATGGAATATTTTGTTTTTTTTTAAATACTACGTTTGATGCAATTTTTCTACAGAAAACCCTGGTTTTGAAACAAATTACAGTAACATTAACACACTTTTTGTCTTATAAACATAAAAGTTTTTAGGTTGTAATTATCTAACTGGCTTGAATACACGACCGACATGACACATAATGTTTGCTTGTGTTTGTTCCTAATATAAAAGTTTTTTTTTAACACAAAAAGGTAATTCTGTGAACAGCCGTTAAAACAGCAACAATATCATTAGACCTAATAAAGGTAATGTTTGAGTTATAAATTATCAAATTTGGAGTTCGTAGAAGTAAAACTACTGTGTACCTTTGTACAATAGGTCTTTTGAGCAAATGAGTTCTTGGTTCTATGAAGGTTAAACAAACCGTCACAGGCGTATGGCAAGGAAACAATTGAACGAATAATTTGCTCTGTGTTTTGGTAATTGCGTCCTTTGGGGGTCTATTATGCAAGATTATAGTTCGATTGCTACAATAATTGTTATCTATGGGTCAAGTATTATTAGGGTTTATGGTGATATTTATATTTATAAGTATTTAAGGGTATAGTATACAAAGTAAATTATTTTAGTACCAGATAAAATATATGAAATGGTAACAGTAAATAAAACTACACGACAAAATATTATCATTCAAAACGTTACACAAACTCATGGACATTGTCATGTCAAATCCAATAAAAGCTAAATTGTAATATAACGGCGGCACTGTCGTCCACGTCTCGGCCACAATACAGTGCATGCATTGCATATGCAAGGGCATGCGCGCATGGCCCGATACACCCACGTTGCAACAAACCCCCGCACTTTAAGAACCTATGACGTCATTCGTGATTTACTTTTGAATATAGAATTCGGTTTGTATTCAGAATGCTTTGAATATTGCTTTACACGTGGAACCCTGTTTCTATTGCAGAGAGAAAGTGCATTTGTTCTAAACCTATTTTATTTCCAATTTTCAATATTTGTGATCAAATGATGATAAATTTTATCAGAAAACAACAACCATAACTGCAGCAATACCTAATAATATATCTCGGCAGCCTCGTGAACGATCTGACATCGATATGAACTTACATCATAACCCACACATACTCAATTTCACGTACGTAAGATAGCTAAGATTAATTAACGTAAGTATGCATCTTAGACCAAGAGAAACAATAACACCGTTGCTAAGCAACCACCTGCTTATAATTGATTAACAGCGACAATCCACTCGCGGGTCCTAAATAAACTAGCGGAGGTACAGTCCGAAACACAAACACACAGAAGTCTGCCACAAAAACACTCACTATTTATAATTCCGAGCCTGTTTGTGCACCTGTACTCGGACAAACATGGCCGATTTTTGAACAAAACGCTACGCTCCAATTTCAAATGCTTTTATGTACTTATGAACTTAAATGTACATTGTGACTAATATTTGTATTTTGCTTTTATTGTTTTTAAAAATGGAACAATAGTTTAATAGCTTTAATACAATTTAAAGTATTATCAAAAATATCACGTTATCCAAATATTTTAAATTTTACGTTCTTTAAATTTATTCTGTTTTGCAATAATTTAAGGAGGTATTCTCAACTAAGAAGCTCTATTTCTCACCAAAGCTCGGTGTTGAGAATAAACACCCTCATTCGGACTTATTTCGTAGCCACCTCATTATTACCAATGAATATGAAACAGGCTGAGGTAATAAGACATTAACGCTCCTATCTGAATAAAAAAAAACATAAAAAGTTAATTACTGTTCTTTAGTTAATCTTTACCTTGCGAATTTTAAATGATGGTTAATATTTTGATTGTAAGATTTAGAAAATGTATAAAATATCTAAACCACTTCTTAAAGAAATGCAATTTTTTTCTTTTAAAGTCCCAGAAAATTGAATCCATCAAACATAATATGTATATTTGTAATTATTTCTCGAAAACCAGTCTAAAGCTCCAACTACTAACACGAATATTCCAATACCGTTGCCTACATTACTTATCTCAATACGGACGTATCTCATATCGCGATGTCGCAATGCAAAGTCGGTACGGTAAGCAAAATAAAATATACAATGAATAAATATTTATATTAATCGAATATCATATTCAGCGTGTGTACGACGCATGCATCATTCATACAGCCAATAAAGAGGGTCCGATGTTTTTATTTATTCAATTTCTGTTTTGCAGACCTTACAAGTTTCGAATCTAATGTGGTTCTGTTTTGGGGTCTATTTAATGTAATTTGACCGGGTTTTGTGACTAAACAATTGGTAAACATTGACTTAGCGCTATCGAAAAAGGTTTTGTGTGAAAATTGGGTATATTGTGTGTTTGACTAAAGAAATCTCATTTATCCCATAGATTGACTTTAAAATATATTGCATAAGTTTTTCTTCTTCATAAGGTAGACCATTTTTTTTCTCTCTATCCCACTGTGACCCACTGATGGGCAAAGGCCTCCCCCAAATCCTTCCACAACTCTCTATTCTGGGCCGCATGGAACCAGCCTGCGCGGTAAGCGTTAAGGTCGTCTCGCCACCGCTTCGTAGGTCGCCCACGGGTAAACCATAAAATGAAGTTATTACAGTAAGTTGAATCTCGTGTGGGGTCACTTATTAATAAATATTTTACTGACAAGTGACGTTATTAGATGTGTTCTTCGTGTGGTAGGTTGTCTAAACTATAGGAGCCGAAGTTTCATTTTTAAAAGTTAATATTAGGAATGACCATTATTGTTAATCTGCGTTTACGTAAATCTAAACGGATTTTTTTTGCAAAATTTGGAGTCGTCTATATACATAGGTATGTAGAGTTTTAGAATTCGAGATATTGTCATTATTTTTGACGATATTGTCAAAAACTACAAAACTTAAATTGTTTCTTTTCTACAAGTAACGTACTTAGCGAAACGAGCCTAGAGGCAGGTACCCTACGATTCTATAGGTATTAAGTACTAAGGATTTAGGTTTTCTATTCAGATTTAGGTAGTTTAGTGTAATAGTTCCTCAATTTCCTTTATCAGCGATGTTTCATGTAAAGTGTTGTAGATAAGAATTGATATAGGCTGAAATGAGGTCGATGAGAACAAGCTTTTTACTTCATTGGATACCTACAAATATTTACAAGTCAAGGACGTGCAAAGAGGTTGTATGTTTATAATAAAATTACATTTATTTGGTTCTTAAATTTTCTGTTCTGTATTATTTAGTTTCAGTTTTAAGTTCGCTTTAAAGTTGATTGAGAAAAAAAATCAAAGTTTTTTTCCACTACGAAATATACGACAAACAAGATATGATCTAGAAATTTAGAACAAATATAAAAAAAAACGTTCAACGTGGCAATGCTGCCAGCCTTTTGGGCACACTCCCAGCCGGCAGCGATGCCGATGAATTTTTTGATGCTTTAATTTAATAATTTTTGGTTTTTTAACTTGTAAATATTTAACTCTGTAAAATTGTAAATAAAAAAATAGATATAAATTAAACTTCGACATGTTTCTACCATATTTCCATAAAAAACGTTCAGCTTAAAGATGATGAAGAAATCAATTTCTTCTGCGACATTTTTCATCTATAACCTCACACTATCAAAAAAACATTCTAAACCTACCCTAGTAAAACTATTTTTTCATATGCTAGAAATCCTTCCTCCAAACGCTTAACCCTTCTCATCGGGTCTAACTCTATAGCGAGCTGCGAGTTAACCCTGTAAATAACTGGGACATATCGACCGTTAGGTGACATAAAAAGGGTTAGCTCTGACGAAGGTTTGTATGGGAAGTCGAACGTAATTAGGTCTTGCGTCGATAGTTGTTAATATTTCTCGTATTATCGTTTATATTGAGTATTTGTACTCTTTGGGAACGATTTGTAAGGGTTATGATGAATTTCGCCGCTGGGTGTTGGATACAGGTAGCAATGAACCGGTCGCGCTGGGGATCGAACGGGGAGGCCTATGTCCTTGCAGTGGACAATTATAGGCTGAGATGATGATGATGAATTTGGGTTTAAGATGGGACAGCTACAATACATGTAGCTGTCCCATCTTAAACCATTGGTACTTCGTCGCCTGCCCAGCCATGTACCGTGACTGGCTGGTTGGTTCATTGATTGATAGTCGTATGTTTTTATTTTAAATGTTGAAGTTAAAAATTAGTTACGTATGTTTGGATGGCGCGTGCAAAAATAGTTGTAGTTTTTTTTAAGAATTGTTACTATTTGCCTATTTCTTAGGAATTGTTTCCATTTTAGCAAGTGGTTTCAAGATATTCTTAAAACATTTTCCGTCTTTCTACAAGTTTGAAACTAAAATAGCACAGTAAAAACAAAAACGTACAACTTACAAAGCGAGCAGAGCTCGAAAACTCTAAGTGTAATTCCTAAACGAAATTAAAATACAACTCAAGAAACTCATTTGTCTAACTATTGAGGTAAAAGAAATCAACATTTCTTATAATTTCTGTGCCTGTACTCAGAAAACTAAAAGCAAGACAGGCGTCGTGTAAGCGAGACGCCGAAACGCGTTTTGTAGAGCGCCATCTCCTTCACACAAACTGTGTACACAGACATAGTCACATTTCAAGAATTCATAGTAAGGGTGTAGTTTGAAGTGCAATATAAAATTCATCTCTAAGGTAGAGAAATATTAATACGCGGTTCCATTTTAACATTCCGCCAGTTTGTGGTTTAATGAGAAAGTTTTAACAGTAGATTGCTCATGCACGGACGTGCAATCCCTTGCATATGCATGCTGGATTAAAGCTGAGTTTTGTATACATTATATGTATACAGGAATAACGAGATGCGGATAGAAATGAATGGAGCTACTCTATTTTTGGGGTTGGATTTTTTGAAACTTTCTCGGTAATCTAGATATAGGTATACTAATATTATAAATCTGAAGAGTTTCTCTGTTTCTGTCTCTCTCACGTCTAATCATAATTACGAGAACAATACGTTCTGTTTTTCTTTCATAGTCTTAACTTTTAACTGTTTAAGACAAGCATTGGTAGGTGCAGCATCAACCAAAGCGTGTTGTAAATCTTGTGTATTCAGCACGTCATTTGGTTCCGAAACTAGTCGGGCAATCCTTATAAATACGCGTGAATAAACCGTTTATATCATTAACGTACAAATCACATTTACTCCTATTATAAATGCTTAAGAAGAACACTAATACTTAACAGAACATTTTCAACTTTAACTCCCAGCAGCCCCACAGTACCAGACCATGCTAGAGAGAGCTCTAATTGAGATCGAAGGCTTACCAACTTGCTATCAGTCAGTATAAGCTTTGCTAATGGACTCTCACACTAAATCGTTGCAAGCATCGTTTCTGCAAGCAAACAGTTTAGTATCAAACCAAACACTACGGGATTATACAAGTTTGTATGCTAACAAAGTTTAAGGTGCATGAGAGTATGAAACATAGCTTAGGGTTTTAGTTCATACAGGTAAAAATTTGGTTATTGATTTTATTTAAAGAAAAATGAACATTAAGTACAGAAAATGAAGTTGCTGTACTTGTCGAAAAAGTATTTTTTTTCGTTTTTTTTTATTATGTAAATCTTATAACTATGATGAAGAATAAAACTTATCCACTCTTTTTTTTAAATGGCAGTTCAGGAAATACCTACTTATCACATCATTTTCTTTTTCTTAAATAATCCTTGCACCAAAAAAACCTTGTTTGTTGACCTTGTTGTATGTTATATAGTATAGCTTAGCCACTTCTTTTCAAAAAAATGCAACGAGCTCAAAAAAGGTATGTAAAAGTGAAAACACTTAATCCGACTAACAGAATAGATAATTTCATTTCATTTAAAATCAAAGTAATAAAAACTCAAAAACACGTACAAAACTCATAACAGCATAACCACAGACATCTGCCCATAGACAATACATAAAAGAAAAACGTAAGAAAAAAAGTTGTATGAATGATGAAGTGTTAAAGGGAAACGCGGTAAGGAACCGTATAAAAAGGGCCATAAACACGAAACGTGGCCAATGTCTCGGAAACAAGGGTTAACTTAAAATAGACGAAACAAAATAATAGGTAGATATCAGTTTTGGTTAAGGTAAGGTCATAATAGTGTATCGGATCCAGGATTGGTATTTTGAAATGGTAGAGTTACAAGTTGAACAAAAAAATTAATAACTTTAAAAAATCTATAAACCCACGTTTTTATATGTTACTGTATTCAAATTTTATCAAAAGCGGTTTTTATAGTAGCAAATTGACTTGTCATCGGGTTTAAAGCTACCCTAAAAATTTCAGCCTGAAGCTTATCGAGAAGTGCCTCAAAATTGAGTTCAAAAGTGAGCAAAAATCCAACCAACAAGAAAGTGAGTGTATAAAAACGTGGGAAAATTTAGGGTTATTATTTCGAATCACTAAACCTCAACATATGCAAATCCCTCCTTTCAAATCCGACAGTAAATACAACCTCATTCAGAATCATCAAAATAACATTAATAAATATACTATAACAGGTATTATACATGCAAAAACACAAATATCTAAAAAATAAAACTTGTCTACGTATAACCTTGTTCTATAAATAAATTGCAGTTTGTATATATGTTTAAACAGGTAGGATTAAGTGAGCGTAGGTGAAGGCGTCCCCTCGTCTACCCATTAGCGGGGCTTTACTTCATATGAGCAAAACGCTAGACATGTAGGTATACATTCAACGCAAATATTCCAAAATTTAGAAGAACGTTTGTTGAAGAAGTTTATAGATTGACTTTTAGCAACGATAGCCCGGATGGTGGTGACTGTTTTGCTGCCAGTCAGGTATTGCAAGTTCTAAGCCCGGTATGCACTATAGTCTTTCGATTGATGTGCGTAATACAAGATAATTGCTTCATATTTACAACGTTGAAGTATTGCGAGAAACACACCTGAGAATTTTTCAAGGGGCTGTGAAGACAACATCAGAGTGCAACGGGTTTTAAACTCCGATCTCTGGTTGTACAATAACCATAAAAAAGCATAACAAGACCGATCAAAACATTTCACATTACTAAGGGTGTAAATGTCCGGCGTATAAAACTATTTAGCTAATGAAAATTAATGAAATGAATGTTATTTCTACTTCATTATTAAATAATTACTATACCCAAAAGACCTTTCGAAAAGTTTCATAAAACTATTTTGCTTAAACCGGAAACTTATAAAAACTTTATCGTAATTAACGTAATTTATTAATGAATTCCAACTATACCGCTTTATTAAGAACCCAAGCACTTAGGGTGCTTCCGAAAATACTTAAAATTGTTTCATAATATTCTTAAACATTTATGAATTAATCATAGTTATAGAATTAAGTGCGCTCACCATTTAACTTAAGACTTTTTAACTATTTCAGTTAAAAAAAAAAGATTCAGTCAATTTTTTTTTACGATTACACTACTTTAAAAATGTGGAGTTATGTAGGAAGATGTAAGCTTCTAAATGTTGGGTTCTTCTCTAAGGTTATCATCATTCCCCTGCCCTTATCCCCATTATTTTATTTGGGGTCGGCGCAACATGTCATCTTCTTCCATACCTTCCTATCAGCCGTCATCTCACTAGAAATACTCTTTTCAGCCATATCGTCTTCCATACAATCCATCCATCGTTTGTTTAGTCGTCCTCTACCCCTTTTACCAAGTTTGTAGTCATAAGTTTAATGTTCCTCCATAGCGTCAATAGCTACAGGACTAATTTAACAATGACGTCACTCCTTCATAAAAGTAACGTTAAAAGTTTTGATCATTTGGGTTATTATTTTCACCTTACCATTAGTCAAATTATTTGACTTAGTTTATAGTTTTAAATTACATAATTTGCAACCAAATTTTCCTTGTGTTTCGATTTTGATGGTATTCAACCAAGAGAAGGCAGTTGGTAATTACAATTGAGTATTCATGCAAGTAACTGATGATTCGAAGAAGGTGGCTGGCAGCGGATGGATGCGGGCTGCCCAGGACCGGAATGATTGGCGCTCTTTGGGGGAGGCCTACGTTCAGCAGTGGACGGCGATAGGCTGAGATGATGATGATGATGATTCATGCTAGATAAAGCTTTGGCTTGACAAAAAAGTGATCAAACAATTATCTAAGCAATCAAGCTAAGTCTACAACACCCCCCTCCCAATTTACAAGATTAAGAGAACACATGTCAACGACCGCATGACCACCTTGCTCTCCTCAAACCTATTCCCGAGTTGTTATCATCACAATGAAATAATCCGTTAGTGTGGGGATTACACCAACAAACTAATAGATTGGCCTGGTCGCAGCCGACCGCCACACTTGGTACAGGGCTGCCAGGCAAAGGATTATCCGATAAGCCGTTTTCGATTTTCAACAAGCTCGAAAGTGGCCAATCGGCGCATCACTATAACTTTTGCAATTTAAAGTACTGTCAGACAGGGGCTAGTCCCCCGTCTGTCTGACGGTACAACTTATGTACAGTAAAACAGTTTAGCTTCAGGTAATCCATTGCGTGGGTGAGTGTTCGGTATATTGTCTACACCTGGTTCCGATAATTCAAATTCCTTTAATAATTTTCCCGCGTTTTTAGGCACTCAAGTTTCTTGTTTGTTTGTCGTCAATTTTAAGGTATTTTCCGATAAGCTAGTACTAAGACTGAAACTTTTAGGCTCTTTTAGCTTCAAATCCGATGACAATGCAGTTTTAAAACTATAGAAACGGATTTTGATAAAATTTGAAAGGAATGGTCATTTAAAAAAGATTTTTTTAACTATTAATTTTGAGATTTTACATTATTTTTTTCTTATAATATACACCTATACCTATTTTTACTGTCTCCATTTTTCCATGTACAAAAAGCAATGTAAAAAAGAAGCGACAGCTCGAGTACACCTTCACACGTGTTGTACAGCTATAAAGTCACCTTTTAATAGTGATGGCAACATAAACACTGTTGAGGCGTCGTTGTCGTGTTACACAGTAGAAATAAGAAGATTACTTATTGCAATACAACAGTGTGACAAGTTACAACTGCGAATAGGACTAAAGTAGACTGGTAGAAATAAAGTAGTAAGCTCTTTACACACAATATTCCTTTGACAACCATTTCATTTTAACTGGCTTTTACTACCCTATATTATTTCAAACTTTATTTAAAATATGTGTGGTAGAGACTACTGTTTTTTTTTTTAATTTTTAAGAGAAGCAAAATAATTTATTCAACAAATAACGAAACTATATTTACAATTTTACAGAGTTAAATATTAACAAGTTAAAAAACAAAAAAATATTAAATTAAAGCATGAAAAAATTCATCGGCATCGCTGCCGGCTGGGAGTGTGCCCAAAAGGCTGGCAGCATTGCCACGTTGAATGGCAATGCTAATGCCAGCCTTTTTAACTCTGTAAAATTACAAATAACTATTTTAGATATAATACATATTTTCGTGGCAACCCTAAAACATGTTGATAGAACCAATATTGCCATCTAAAATTAATATTTTGCACCCAACTGTCTGCTCGTAGTTTCGGTAAATTATTAACTAACTTAATCCGTTAAACTCGAGTTATTAAGTTAGCTTGTCAATTTGTTGGCTGCTTTTAAACTGTAAAGGTTACCGACACTGTTTATTTTTCTCAATGTTGGAACTTGTTTTATTGGATTTAGTAATAGAAAACTGTAGGGTCTAAGGACTTTTGTTTGATGTTCGATTTTATTTTATTAATATCAAAAGTTTATTTTTAGGAAATACTTAACTTAGGAAATACAATTTGGGCTTAAAATAGACCGGAGACTTAAGTAACTCTTAACTTTAACGTGACATTAAATCTTTGCGGTACTTTTTAAGGTGTCCATTGCAAGTTCCATAAGTTAAAACATGACTGACATACGGGGAATACAACTTCGTGTGGAAGTCTGGATTCAAAATATTGGAATCAGAAATTGCAAATCCGCAGTGATGTAAACTCAACCTGTAGGGGAAGAGGGATGTGTTTAGCAGTCAAACATCTATAGGTTAGCAATAATGTTGATCAATTCATAAAAATATTTTTGAATAATTTAGTCACTGTTAACAGACGGATATTTCATGCATCTTTTTATTAGCGCCATTGAGTAATACTTTACAATCATCAATTAAACTCCTTGCGTACTTAAACTTTAAAACAACATTTTTAAAATATTTCCTTATTTTAACTTTTATGTATAGGGTACAAGCTCAGAGCATTTTATCTTCTCTACAGAATGCATCAAAGACACCGATCGAGCACAGCTTCCGAACTCTCACATACAGACGGAAATTCGTTACTCTAACATGTTGCACGTCTTTCATGGAGTTCTTTAAAAGAAGTTCCTAAGTGCTAAAGAGAAGAAAGAATAAATATTTATTGCTGTTTTGAGTATTTGTAGGAAAATAATTATTAATGATTTTGGAAGTTAATGCCATCCCATTAATAATTACTTTTATTTTATCTTGCATTGTTATAATTAATACAAAAATATATCAGAAAACCCTAGGGACCATAACCGTATATCGAAGGTTTGAGCATTGATCACCACTCTAACTCACTGCGGATTGACGATTTCAGATTCCAATATTAGCAATCCAGGTTTCAACCCAATTTTTTCGTACACCTTGTGTCAGTTGTACCTTAAAATCATTTATAAACTACATAAAACTTTGAAAAAGTCACATTGGTAGGTACTATGCCTGCGTTAGGATCGACCTTACACCTCGTACAAATCCATGCATAGAACCACAGCCCCACAGTGTATTAATAGTGTATTAATATTGTTGAAATACAGTTCAACAATATTAATACACTATCTGTACCTTTTAGTAGTACAGTCAAGTCTTTCGTTACGACAGCACTTAACTAAGATATTTTAATTTACTGAGCTATAGTACAGCTGAGAGGAGACAACGATCGCTTCCCGCTCTTCAGTCACGGTTCCGGCCGTTCGTTACTGTAACGCCATGTTTTACTTAGCAGCTGATATTTTATTATAACGATGTACTGAATATACTGTCCAGTCAACAAAGCACGCTACGAGAAGTACAAAGTCAATTTATATATTTAAATACGATGGTTTTACCTTAGCGATACAATTCAAACTTTAATGCATTTTATTTTTGTCAATTTCGATTGTCAAGTTATGTGCAAAAATAATTTCTTATATTTTATTAATGTCGAGGACGTACTAAACTTAACTTTTGAAACCCAGTCAGCATCCCTATAAGTGCTTTTTTCTCTACATACCTACTATATGTACCAAGGCCAACTTTCAACATGCTATGCCATCTTTTTATGCAGTTGTTACATACATTACCCATAATATTATCTCAACTAACCTCAAACGTTCATCCTACAATAGGTAATTAACACAAAACATCACCCCAATACCATTTGGCCAAGTCCCTTTCAGCTACTCCAATCAGAAGGTTGATTATAGGCCTAATTTAGGCCAACAAAGGCCTCCTGTTACCTATAATTTGCTTGCCACAGTGACGTGTATATAATCTAGCATGTTGGACACTGCTTGAATGGGCTTGAGCTTCGGAAAGAGCACGTGATTTGGAAACGTAAGCCTCATCAATGTAATTATCTAAATACATTGTGTGATAATTGAATTTGAATATAAGCTCTATTATCGGAAAATCTCTTTTTGTTTGAACTTCATCTTCATACATTCAAAATGAGTTTTGCATGTTTGCTTCAGATAAAGAATTGGTATCATCAAGCTCCCTTAAGCACTCCTGAGCACTCTGTCTGCATTTAAAAAACATCAACATAGCTTTACAGCCTATGCAAAACTAATACTTAGGTAAGTCACGATCTTAAATTGACTATTTGTATCCTAATTGTCAAAGGAAAAGGCAGCATGACAGCTAAGTGCGATATTCTGCTACTCGTCAGCTGTGATGACTGATATTATTTTTTATGTAGCATCTTTATTTTTTTAAACAGTCAATAAAATTATCAAAACGGTTCTATTACAATTTACTCTTATGAAGCGAAGTATGACGATACAAGCAATACTGTATTTGAACGTATATTTTTAAAATTAGAAAGTGAAGCAAAGGTAACAATGACACAGGTCGTGCTCACAGTGAGACAACAAACGGAGTTGACACCATTGTCTGTGCGACGCGGACGACTTTTATTATTTTCTATTGAAACAAACAAATCCCGGTCCATTCTCCTTTTGTTTTAATCTGTGACATACATTTGTAGGTAATCAGTGATTTGTTGCGTGTGGTTTTATCGCCAAGATACATATTAAAGTGTGCAACTTATACGAAAATTTACTTGTTTTTGTATTTATAACTTTGTTCGTGAAACATAGATTTCAATTCCGTAGCTTAGCTTTTCTAAAACTAAATTTCCAAGTACCTAATAATATTCATAAATGGAAGCAATCCTAAAATAACGACTACAATTATAAATACATAGAAACAAAACACAGGTCAAAATCTTTAAAGCAAACGCCACAAAAATCGAACACCTAATAAAATCATAAGAGAAATTCTTCGAGCAAAATTGAAAACATTCAGAAACACGTAATCCATTGGGAGAAACGTTTAAATTCTTTCAGTTATTTCAATATAGCTACATAGAGCGGGGACCAAGCTGCATGCACCAATCAATGCGTAAAATTGCAGAGACCCCGATCGCTAGTGAGCCGATTGACATCGTCGACTTAGTAGAAAATATCTATTTTATAGTCATTTGAGTCCCACCCAACCGAGCTCAGGAAAGTACTTTATATTCTGTCCTGGGATTTTTTGTATTCAAGAAGAACGTATAATGAAGACGAAGATTAGGTTTCGTTTAGTTAACAAGCAAGCAGATGGTTTGTAATATTTAAGTGGTTGGTTCACTCTGTGGTTTTGTTTTAATATTATGAGGATGAATTTCGGGAGACTTCGGAAACCTTTTTTGGGGGTTTCGTACCTTAAGGACAAACGGAACGCCATTACTCAGGCAACGCTGTCAAATCGTCTGTCAGACTGTGACCAGTCTGCATCTCATGAAAAGTAAGTTTAAGCAACGGTAAAAGGTAAACTTTTAATTTCTTTAATTTTATAAGCCTTTCAGAACACTTAAACTTAGCTTACACAGTAAGACAATGTCTACCTATACTCGACAATCAGGCTAGACAGCACAACCAAATACTTGATCCAATAAGTGCCTTTGATCAGATTGTTTGTCAGTGGCATAGCATGATAGTGTACGGATTGTCGTGTATTACCATCTGCTGTGGATTGTCTCATTTGGACCTGAAGAATATCATCATCATCGTAGCCTTTTCCCAATTATGTTGGAGTCGGCGTCCAGTCTAACCGGACAGCTAAGTACCAACTTTTTAAGGAGCGACTACCTATCCCTCTATAACCCAGTCACTTGGCGGCCCTTAGTCAAACTGTTTTTCAGACTTCCTACCTGACTACCCCTAATGTCTGTGAAAGATGTGTTAGTTACAGCCGAAATCCACATAACTAGGCTTTCGAAATATTCAGGAATTCGTTATGACACGAAAATGGTCACCTTCGAAGGTCCCACCTTATCAAATGTAGCTTAACATATGATCGATCAACGTATGCAGTTGTAGTTTAGCCACGAGCTAAACTACTCGATAAATTAATTCAGGAAGAATATTAACTTGAAAATAGGACTTACATTAAATCAGTCTTTCAGAAATGATAGCTAAAATTCAGGTAATCCGAGGTCTATTAGAAGGCGACCTCTGCTCACTTTTCTCCGTGAATTTATATGTGTTTGAACCCTCGCTGAGCCGGTATCGTGTTTGCATAATGCCCTAACGTATTCATGTGCCTTGCCGTCCACTGAAGGCTGCCTCATAATACGACGTGTCTTTACAATGATAGAGAAAAGTCTTTGAGAAAGTTAAGATGCTCTGAAATACGGCAAAAATCATTTATTATCTGTTAAGCCTTGGTAGGTAAGTATATGATCTTAAAAGCGTTCAATTTCTGTAGTGGTCGCGGCCAAATCAATTGCGTTTATAGGTTTGGCATCAGAATTGGAACCAGAGAAAGAGTTTTTAAAGATTTTATTTTCTGTGGTATTTTATTTTTCCGCTAGAAATAGCCAGTGAAGTTAAGAGCTTTAGTTTAGGTCTGTTTTCCACAAAAGGAACTAAAGTATCCCAAGAGTTAGTTTGGTCTTTAATGGTAAGTACTTAGATAAAATATTTTGTTGAAAGTTCACAAATAACCTGATACAATTTAAACTTAGAAAATTCAGGTGAACACATCCAGGGACAGTTTTAACAAATCAACTACAACATCAATATTTAGATACACTCGTACATTACACATCTCATATTATATTCGATATTTATAGCATACTTCAACAAGCTGTACGAGAGGAATCAGAAGTACGTAAGCATCAGCAAACAGACGTCTTCAGCTTCGACAAATAGCCGTGATTCTGCTAGCCCAGGTCAAATAGAAGTATATCTGAGTGCACTTGCAAACATGCATTGGGGACAAGCTTGTTTTGCAAATCTTTTAAAATATTCAAGCTTAGTCGGCAGCCTACATGAGTGCCTACAGTTTATTTACATCGTATAGCTCCGGCGTTTCGACAACACCCTGTTAGTTATTTGAATTGCTTTTGATTTGTTAACGACTTCGTACTTTTGCCTCGTTTAGTCTAAGACTGTTATTGAAATTACCAGATTCATTAATGTTCCCTGTGATTGTAACTTCCTTAATAATGACAGTTGGTAAATGCTTTGAAAAATGCACTAAATGAGTAAAGGATCTAGTAGCTCAAACCTTTTAAATATGGATCGTATACAACATGAGATTCCACATAGAACTTTTCACAACTTAACTCATTCGAGAAAACTCTTTGAAAACATAGTCAACAAACAATCAAAGAAAACTGTCCGGAAATCAATGTGTCACAAACGGACGAATTCGGTCCATCGTAAAACTGTCCCTTGAAGAAAATTGCATACGAACATAAAACTGTACATTGGATGTGTATTCTACAAGCTATTGACAAACACAATAATATAAAGAAACCAGATTCACAAAATTCCATCATCAATTTAAGAGTCCCGAGAAACAAAACACTACATATTAACAATGCAAACTATACCATCAAGAATATATTGTGAAGAGACCAGCCATCAATAAAAAGAACTCACCTACATGAAGAGAGTGTAACATAAAATGATATACGATTTTCTATACAACGTTGTTTGTGTTCCTCCTTTGGTTTGCACTGAATGCTATCTGCCGGCCATTTCACTGAGTGACCGCAAGCTAGCCATTCAGTCAGGAGCCTTGAGGCTTACGTCCAATCTTAGTGCCTATGATGCCTACCTACATTTGTTGGTTACGATGATTAGGCTGTGAATGGGAATTCGCGACTATTGTGCATGTGTCTTAAGCTCTAATTAGTGTTTGCTGTGGTTGGTAATTGCGGTGTTCAAATGTTTGTCGGTATTAACGTTATAATCTTGTGTTGGGACTTGAGATTTTTTTTGGGGAATCAGTACTCAATGGATTGAAATTGTTGCAAGGATAGCATAGCCTTAGCAATATTGTACTGGAGCTCCGCTGTCCGTCTGTCACGTATGTTAAGAAACGTGATAATTGAAAAGTTGATTTTTTACAAAAAAAATGTATTTTTGTTGTTATTACAAGAAATATTATAATAAAATTTCAATGTTGTCAAAATTGAGGATTTTGCCCACTAATTTATACAAATTAACCGAATTGCCGAATTCACACAAAATTAACTAGACAAAGTTCGCTAGACAAAACAGAATCAACTCAATATTTGCAAGGCCAAACTTTTCTTCAAACATATTCATGTAAGCTAACTTAAGGAACAAGCCACCAAATTAAATCACTCCCCATGTAATTAAATAGTCATTTAATAAGGAAATTTAATTAACAATACACCCTAAAACTTAGTTAATGTCTTATTCATACCTTCCTTAAATATTTCTGTTCGAACGAAAACAAAGTTAAATTAAATATACCATTAAATTATTCAAATGATAACACATAATGTACCTAAAGTCTTGCTTAATTTAAATACAGAAGAAAGTTCCCTTCGTTAAAGAAACATGGATATATAAACGAACATTTACATAATAATTCGAAGTGGGAAAACCTCCTCACCTAGATTCCAACTTTTGATACAATGGTGACAGAAGACATAATGCAACTTTATGTGGGATCACCTTTAAGTCGCAATGTATTTTTGCCACTTAAAGGTGTCAGTTTGTAAATTGGTATTGTTTAGTTAATGTCAAAGTTATGTGACCTGGCGGAATAAAAACAAGTGGTTAGTGGCCCTGACTGTTATACCGGAGCTGAGGTTCGATTCTGAAGCACGACACAATATGTTAGTGTGATGATCACAATCATTTATTCTGTATCTGGGTGGAATTTATCTAATACGTTTGTATTTATAAATATATTAGTTGTCTAGTACTCATAATACGAGCTTGCTTAGTATGAAACTAGATGGCGCTGTGGGAGAGTTGTGGAATATTATTATTATATTGAGTATTATTGTATTTATTTATTTATTATTGTAGCTAAACACGGCTTAAACTGTCACTATACTGACATTATGTAGGTACCTATTGACCTGTGAAACGGAGATATTGACTGCTGAAATCTGTTTGTCAAATGTATTATCTGTGACATGCTAATATCATGATTACTGGTGGTCGGTCAGTTAATAAGGCGGATTATAAGGGTTATAGGGTTATTATAGACAGTGCCGTATTATCCATAAGGCACTTTAGGCCAGTGCCTAGGGGCCCACGATGACCAGGGGCCCAGAAGTCCCGATTAAGAAATGAAAAGAATTGTAAAAATTCCAAAATTGCGTTGCTGTTGTGTGAAAAAGGGGTGCCCGAAACGAACTGTGCCTAGAGGCCCTGAGATGGTTAATCAGGCCCTGGTTATAGATTAATATAGAGCGATGGATGTTCATATAATATGATCAAGTACACTGCTATGAAATTAGGAATAAAAGAAATTCGTCGCGGTATTACTATAACTGCTGGTTAAAGTGTTTCGTTGGATTATTTAGTTTTTAAGGATCCGGAACCAAAGGGTAAGAACAGAATTCTATAAATTAATTTGATTTTGATTTCAAGTTAAGCAAAAGTTATTGCCGTCATAAACCAGGTGACAAATAAATTTAATTTCTTTTATTTGTTTTACATTATTTGCACTTGACCGACATTATTTTATACCATTTATTCAATTATTGTAATTCTATAAACAAGTATATATACTCATAAAATACTGTGGATTCATAACAGAAAACCAATCACACAAAACCTTGAAAACAAACAAGCATAATAAAATCATATTTACCAATACCCATAAAGAAAACTGCTAATGACAAATAATTAATTCAATAAAACTTTCTTTATGTTCTTTATAGTCTCGCTTCAATTATTTATCAGAGTAATACCACTTAATAAGCTACTGTGTCTCAATGCTGTCAGTCGCACGCCGGACACGATACAGACAAGGCCAGAAGGTCAACTTCGAATAACCTAAACTACGAAGTCGATGTCACCGTCTACTGGTATGTGTGGTATTCGTCTTCCAATTACTATCTGATATCATATTTTAATGACGAGTTTTAATTAAGGATTTTTGCTGTGTAGAAAATTGTTTGGGAGGTAATTAGGTTGTTGTTTTATAAGCAAACTAGTTTTAATTAATTTTGAATGGCTTAAAAAAAGAATATGCATATTTTGATTGCGTTAATTATACAGAATTATTTCGCCGAAAAAGTTTACAAATACGACAAGTATTGTATTACGTTATTGAGGAAAAAAAATGTTTTTTTCCCAATTTTATTTAATTCTGCCCAAATACAATTCGACGTAATCAAATGCTTTTTTAATTAAAGCTGAAAAAGAATTCAATAAAAAAACACTCTTTCGTTTCATGCATCAACTATTCAACGTATTCTAAATTCAAAATAAACTTTCTCTTTTATCATCTCCTGCATTTATCAGCCAGTATCACAAACAAAGTACATAAGCTCTTAGAGAGGTTCTTTATTGAAATGAGGTTTTAAGGCAGAAGAGGCTGCTTACAAACCTGAGGCCTGATGAATAGGCAAGAGTCGCAAATGGATAGAGGCATTACCTGCCTTATATAATTTATACAGAATTTGTAAGATCTTCGTCAATTCAAACGGAGTCATGCCTTTTGATTGTGCTTCAATAAACAATTTGCTGGAGTGCTCGTTTAAATCCTTGTATTGTTTTGGAGTCGAATTTTGTTGGCTTCGGTTACAATTTTGTTATTACAGTCGTTTGCAGCTGATTTTCGAGTAAATAAATATATAAAATAGTATTTTTGGGAAGTATATTAATTGAGAGCCAAATATGTATTTTCATGAATAATTGAAATTTTGTTTGTATCAATATTTATTTGTATATACCATATCGCTATTATATAAAAAAGTGTTAAAAATAGTTTTAATCGAAATAATACACTGAAACGCAAAGTCAAAAAGCGTTTTGAAACTTAGAGGAAGGTGTTTTTAACTCATTTTTTATATATTCAACAAACCACAGCTACTTCAGTCGTCAATAAGATATCAGCTCTCACTTTGAGCTCTAAAACCAAAACTATTGCAATCGAGGAACAATGACGTCACACTAGACTGACTGTAGGCGTCCCTCTTACACGACGACAAAAATAATGCTTGACAAACTCCTAATACAGAGCTTTGAAGTCACAATCTATCTCTGTATCAGTACAAAACGTACGCGAAATAAATCTTTTTATTTCAACAGTGGTAGTAGTTTTCTAAAACGTGCCGCGATAGCAATCTACACGTCAAGAGAGAAAGAGTAAACTTATTTTGTGATGTTACTAACTATAACTGTATTTAAAGCTTTATTCAGATTTCATTTCATTTCATTAAGGGGATTAATAAATAAATACTCATCAACAAATAACAAAATAACATCATCGTCACCTGATTGAGACTTTTGACCAGCAGTGGGACACAGTGGGCTACATAAATAAAAAATCGTCACCTCCGACCCAACCTTCTCAAAATATGATTGGAGAATTGCTTTATACCTGTTTTCTTGAAATAACAATATGGCCAGTGACACAACAGTAACACACGGCTTTTCAATTTATAGTTTTACTCCCACAAAATAAAAGATTTCGAAGAAATTCAATTCAATTTATGGAATGAATGTAGTATACAGAAGCTGTGGTTCAGAGAATATACACATTGCAGTAAAAGGAAATAAAGACAAAGAATAAAAGTCAAGGAGTCTTATTTTTAATAAAAAAATATGTTTTTTTTTTAATTATATGCCAGTTAATGGACTGTAATTAAAAACATATTTTTATATTGAAGAGACAAGGAGAACAGGTATAATAATATCATCACCATCATCATCAGCCCATATTCATCCACTGCTGGACATAGGCCTCAACAGTACGTGCATCATTTTTAAATTTATTTTTAAAGAAAATCTCCGAGGTATTTCAAGTTATAAACGAAAGACTACAATAACAGTGCGTTCAACAAAGTCTGATGTCGTCCACACAATTTGTAAGTTTCATTATCTGTCTAATTAAATGATCATGATATACCCATACATATATACATACATATATGTAAATAATTAGTGCTTTTGTTTCAACTTACATTTTGGCTGTCAAAGTGACATAAAAAAACTTAATAGTCCACCAATCATAGGCTGACATAATCAGTAATTTGACAACACAGTCCAACTTCAACCTATGTCGCCTAAAATAATAGCTCGCAATATGTAGAGAAATATCTGTCAATAATTTCAAAACTTCATTAGCGTGCAACACTAAATGCCTAACACTAAAGTTTAGTTAAGCTTCAGCGAGTTCAGCAACGTTCCCGTTAAACTATTTGATGTATCAAATGTCTAGTATAACATGGTGCTTTAGCAATATAGATATTATGCGAAATATGTTGGCTGAAAAGGTGCAATTTTGACTTCATTATTTGTTAGGTAAACTATTCATGTATTTGTTTACTTGGCTAATAATATGGGTATTTATATTAGCATATAACACCGTACGAATAATATTGTTTAAAGAAAAATACATGCGACCGACTTAAAGTAAAAAATTACTGAGATAAACTGGATGGAATTTTGAAGTCGGTTGAAAAAAATAATAAATGATAACTGAAACTAATGATAGTTATATATCACAAATTTTCATCACTGTGAACATCTTGCGTACCTACAAAATAGTTTCAAGTGGTTGTATAAATTAATAAATAAATCATAATTTAAACTCTCACATGTGGTGCAGGTTCTATATCATGATAATATCAAAATAAACTTGCAAACATAACAATATCAAAAATAAATGTAAGAGAACACAATAGCGCATATTGTGCCCGAGAATTACGCGAACGTCTAATGTGTAATAGGCTTAACTTCCCAGCGTTCAACAAAGATATTGTGTTAGTGTGGAGCCGACTTTATTCTCAAACAATCCCTACCACCATATCTTAAAGTTACGTTGTTGCCATTGTAAAAGAGAGACAAAGCTATACGGAATGTAGAGCGATATCTCGCTTCCACCGCATCTGTCTTACTGTTACACGTCGTGGTAGGTCAGAAGACAGTTGTCGAGTGAAAAGGAATGTGTAAATCTTAGCACAGTTTATGTAATTGCCTCGGGTAAAGGTACGCATTGTTGAAAATGTTGTACAAAAGTTTTATTCTATATTTATCTAACTTTGGGTAAAAACTAGTGTACAAAGGTAATGTGGTTAGTTCAAATTAGTTCGGCTTGGGATTGTGTGATATATCTATTTTAATGTAACCTCTGTTAATTACTACGTGATTTGTATTAATTTGATACTTCTTTGGTGGACAAAGCCTGTAACTCAATTACTTATTATTTGTAAAGTGTGTATAATTATTAAAACGAGACTTTTCAGTTTCTAGTCCATTTTTTTTAATAAAAATCATATCATGTCAGTACGTTTTTGAAGTTTATATACTGGCTCTTTTTTACTAACTCACATCTATGTTTAAAAAAACTAGAATTATTTTCATAAAAATATACATATCTACTAGTGAAATACTACCAACCTTGAACTTATATTCCAAAAAGAGTCATAAAGTAGACAAACTGTTGTAAAGTTTATGTAAAGCCTTCATAATACATTGCTCTCCTCAGCGGGGCGCCCGCAAATCTTGTAAAGTGCCAACACTTTTAATTTCTTAGTAAAACAATATTTTTTTACAACACAATTTATTAAATATAGAGCGACCTCCATGCTCAAAACTTGGCACAAATTTCACGCTTAGAGACAGTTTTTATTTTCTTAATAAACTCACGCCTACGATAAGTACCGTGATTTATTTTAGTAAAATTCTCTCAAATGCCTCCTACTTAGACGAAAATACCTCATACAGAGGTGGATTCGCGAGTCGGACTGGCGCAGTTACATACTCCATACATGAAGAAAACAATCTTGTTGTGACCTTTTGTCTTAAATCTGTCCAACAATAGAACGCGACTAGACCCAATGTTAAACGAACAGTAAAGATAAATATGTATATCAAGTACTAGCTGTTGCCCGCGACTTCGTCCCCGTGTGTAGAAGCTATAGGTTATGATTTATACCTGCCCTGTTTTTTCACTTTTTCCATTGTATCTTCGCTCCTATTAGTCGCAGCGTGGTGGTATATAGCCTAAAACCTTCCTCCATGAATGGTCTATTCAACTCAAATTAATCAACAAACAAACAAACTCTTCAGCTTTATATATTAGTTTAGATTAGTATAGATTTAAAACACTAAAATAAGAATAACAGTCGTATAATTCTTTGATAAGTGTTATGTGCACATTTTCTTGTCTATTTTCAAGTTTTTCACTAAACACAGCTTTATATTGTGCGTCAGTGTTCTCCAAGTATATACAGTATGCAAGATAGGTACTTGCCTAAGTGACATTCCAAAACGTCTACGAGTTTCTACTTTCTACTTGACAACGATGACGGCGAAACACACAGGGTCTAAATTTTCTCTTATTTTGCTCTACATTTGGCTAAAAGTTTTAAAAAATAGTGGCGTTTTGGTATAAATACCAAAACGTACACAAGTAAAATTATGAAGCCTCAAAAACTCTCTCAATGAAGTTCAATTTATACGAAAAATTCTCATTCTTCTTGTTCTTCATTCTCTTTGTATGTTGTGTGTACATAAATAAATAAATAAAAATAGATTTCTACATTCTACTTACAATCAATGATTGCTATAGTAATTAATATACAAAATACACTACCAATACACACCTAAAATCTAAGATTATTCGCCAAGATGCTCCTTCATCTTCCAGTACTGTTTGATATGGCAACATTCAAAGCTGCACATAGCAACAGCTATCTAATCTCATCTTAGTAAACGTGGGCTTAGCGTCAGGGCCCCGGAAATCATAATCTCCATTTCAGTGCAATTCCTAACCGAACTAATTGACAGATTTTGCTTGAATGAATAGACCAACGGCCAAGCCACATATTTTGACTAAAGCGTAGAGTTTGTGAAGTTAGGCCTTGTAGAGTTAGGGCGTGTAGTGTTAGAAGCTTGGCTCTTCATGTGAGATCTGATAACTTTTTGACAATGCGAGTCATTTGGGCTCGTCTTGGCAACATTTTACATGAAAAAATGCAAAAAAAAAAAATGAAAATGTTTTTGGTGGGATAACATATTATTACCACGTTATGAGAAGTCATATAGACTTATACAATTTGTATCATAAGACGAAAAACTACGTAAACCTAATAAAAGCAATAATTTATTTGTAATAGTAAAATATTCAACACTTTCATAGCACAATCTTTTCATATTGAAGTATGGAAATAAATTATAAAACAGAGTAATTATTCACATTAATTCTTAATAGCAAAGTAGGAATGTATCGTGTTATGACCAAATACATTATTTACTGCTTATTAAGTACGCACGTGGTCTGTAGGCTACGTAGAGGTAATAACCAAATTAACTATTTATTACGTAAAAAAACTCATTTAATACTGTTAACTTAAAGTTTTAAAAACATTCCGTAAATATCCACTTTTTCACAAATCGTCACAATGTCTTTTTATATCTATATATATCTTTATATTGAATATGTTAATACAAAATTTTATGTTCCCATTCTCAACAAATTACAAACTATCTTGCTATCACAATTCACGACATACAACCTGGACGGTCTAGCAAACTCTAGAAATGACTGCAGTTTACCTAACATTTACAACAAAACTGCAATCTCCTATAAACAATACTGAAAGCATCAGGAACTTCGAAAACAAGCCTTTCGGCACTTAAATATTCCCCCGATACGACATACGTGTCACGGAGCATCGAAAAAGCGTCAATGTGATTTCCAATCGCACCGACGTTTTACAGCCTGTCCGCGATGTATGGACGCCATTTTGTACCCTCCTGTGGCTCCTAACTGAAGGCAGGACTGGTTTTATTAGCCTCCGAACGTGTTCTCCTCTCTTATATACCAGTTTGTGACGAATGGATTTTTTCTCGTCCTATTTTTTGGTATTGGTAGGTAAGAACGTAGTTTGGTGAAGTAAAGTTCGATTTCGACGAAAACGTTTTTAGACTAAATTGAGATATTTTTTTTCCTTTTTGTACACTGACTATTTCTATTTGTATTTTAAACCTTTAGTCAAATCGTTTGAATGATGTAAAATTTGGACAAGTTTATCAGTTAAGCTGCTTTATTAGCTACTTGTAAATTTATCAAATAAGTCACAAATCATAATATATATTATGTTTTACAAAAATACTACGCTTAGTTTTGATTCTACATACAATTTATTTTTAATTCACAAATTGAATGCGGTACATTCAAATAATTAAAATTTTACAAACGAAGTAGTCTAAACGAAAACTCTGTGAAAACTAAAATTTCCAGTTTAGTCAATAGAAATAATTATGAGACATTCATAATACTTGCTCAAATATATTCTAAGTACATGAAAACGTAACGTGTTTCAAATTTAATAAGGCCAAAGTGAAATTTATTCTTAATTAATTTGCTAAGTTCTGAACGACTTTATTACTTTATTGAAACTTCATTAAGATTGAGATACAAAGAACAAACCTCTAATAAGAGATTTCTGGAATTCGCGTCTTTGTGGATTTATTTTTCTGTCTCTTTTATAGTAACTTATGAGATACGATATAATTAACTTTTTTGTCTGGTAATCGGTTCACTTATGCATAAAAAATAAAAAATAATTACATAATTAATTTTAATTTTTACCTAAAATTTAAATACAGAATCAGGGACTGTAGACAAATTCCATATCTCTGAGCGCTGACGCTAATTGAATAACTTTAAAAAATGTATGTATTTCACGGAGAACGGGAGTTCTGTGGCTACAAAGACAAAATATAAACGATATGAGAACGTCCTGTTGTTGAAGTCGGCATAAAAGCAATGTCATTCCAATTTGAAATTCATAAATGCCGTGTAACTAACGTAAATAAGTGCGTAGCGTAAATGTCTAAGTCCTCTGATTGTTGTTTAGTGGCATTTCCCCTTCATTTACGCCGTCGTATATAACTGAGGAAAATAATACACCATATTTCCATACTTATTCGCACTTTGTAATGTAATGACAGCCATAAAGTTATCGTGACCTTTATCTATTTATCGACATAACATGAGTGTTATAAATCAGAACCGATGTTGCGTTATCAGTGATGCAAAGTCAGTCAAATAACCGAATGATTCAGGGAGGGGAAAACCGGCAATTAACAGCGGTATGGGAAACGAGGTCTAACTTTGTAGTATTTATTTTAAAGAAGCAATTTGTAACAATATTGTGTTTTGTTTTTTTATTCAGTGGGAAAGTTTTAGTTGCTGAATATGCCCCTTTATAATTGATACTTTGTATTTGAGTGAGAAATTAATTAGTATGTCTAGTTTCCTTAAAAAAGGTTGCGTGATAAGTAAGTTGAAATCTCGTGTGACTTCTAACCAGACACTTTTGAAGATGACGTTGTGGTGTTTCTCAATTTTAAATGCATTTTGGTTTCTTTTTTTTTTGTATTAATTTGATAAATCAAAATACATCTCGGAAATACATTTAAAGAACTTTTTTAAATGAAAATAGAACTAAATTTGTACCTTCGTTTAACACTAATTGGTAAAGTTACGATCACCTTAGTGAAACAGTCTAGATTTTGTTGATACTACACAGTACGTCTGTCTTGTTTGCCATGTTACATGCGAAGCTTTTGTCTGCACCGAGCAAAATTCTTGCTAAAAACTAGTAAAATATCACTTGCTACACACACAGCTACTTGAATCACATCCTAGTATATTTATTACACTGCACTTGTGTATAGTAACAAAAACGCCTCGAGTTTTAGAGCAAGCAACAAGGAAAATTGCGACTTCATTGTTGAGCACATTAAAAAAGTTCTTATCGATTAGCTCACCTACATTGAAACATTATCAGCATACAATTTGTAATGTTCTTTTTCCTTTCCGATAATGCAAAAACACATACCTACTGTAGAAATCGATAAACTCGCATTTTGTGATTATTTAAGAAGACGTTCGAAAACCGTTTTAACGCAAATCATTTGGAAAATAACCTATTATAATCATTTTCAAAACATTTGACATTTTACAATCTTACCTCGATATTCAACGCCATCTAGTGGTAGGTACTATATTTAGAACTTACAGATTCTACTACTCACCAAGGACCCGTTGCCGTACAGGGTATCATAAGACTCTGCCTTCGACGCGACGTTCCTCAGCTTGCAGGGTTTCTTCAGCGGCGGCGGCGGCTGCGAGTGCTTGTGCGAAGGAGACGCTTGTTGCTGTCCCCCTCCCACACCGCCCGCACCAACATGATTCGCACTCGTCTTATTCTCCTTCTCTTTCACAATCTTACTATTATGCGTCAGATTATTCTTCGTGAAGTTCCCGAGCTGCTCGAACATGCTCGTCAAGTGTTGAGACATCATCTTGATGTATTTCTGTTCTGTTCGGTTCTGTATTAACTGTATCCGCACAACTGATGGCACATTTCTGGTGCACTAGAGTTTTTATTCTCACATATTTTTCGACCTGTTTGTGAATGAGAATTCGTCTTTATTATCTAATACTACACTGTGTATATGTGTGTATAATAGAAGCGTACTAAGTGTGTGTGTATTTCATGTCAAATGTTTTTTTTTATTAGTACGTACTACGTAGCGCATTTAATATTTTCAAAATCATCTTCGCCGTCATGAGATCTACTTTATGAAACGTCTCTCAAAACTTATCTTATCCCTAGGATTATGACTTGAAGCAAATATTAAACGTTATCCTGCTTAATAACGCCATTCCGAACCTTATCACGCGTACGACCTCATTCACACCTACTTACATCCCGAAACGTGTGTCTGACATCGTCTATTGTAGCAATAATTACAAATGCTTTCACCCGTAGTCCCGTAGTCCCGTACTAATGCAAGGTTTACTCGAAGTTTCTTAAATAAGCTCTTGGCAATGTTCAGTCGTGCCGCCTTCGAACGGGGTCGACGTGTAAAACAATGACGTCACACGACACCGATACTGTCAGTGCGGATCCGGAGCGAGTTCCCCGCGGCAACTTGTCTTGACGATAACTTATACATTTGTGACGTTTTTGCCGTTTTCTTATCAATTTCATTATTTGCTTAGATCGTTATAAGTATGAGTGATATTGAGTGCTGAACTTTGATTTTTGTGTGAATTATGTCTTGATCTTGTGGCTCTATGCATGGACTTGTGCCCACTTTGTGTGTAAAGTACCTATGTGACTTTTTCAAAGTTATATGTAATTTTTTAATTATTTAAAGACACTACTGACTAAGGATAAAGGAAAATATCAAATAAAAATCGGGATTCCAAATATTGGAATCTGAGATCGCCAACCCGCAGTGAGCTAGAGCGATGAACAATGCTCAAACCTTCCCTATACGGGAAGAGGACTATGCCCAGCAGTGGGACGTATATAGGCAGGCATTATTAGTATATTAATGATGTCTTAGATCTGTAAGGTCATGTGAGGTCATGCTAGAAGCTCATCAAGAAAACAAGATATTTGTTTTTGATGTCAAATGGCTTGTACTGCCAAAACACCATAACACATACTTCAACTAGCAAAAGCTACTGTAAACGTTACTTAAAATAACTTCATTTTGTTAATTTGCTTTCACAACTACTCATTACTAAGTCCTTCTTTAAACCCATAACGTCAGAGTAATAATTTTCTTAGTTTATTATGAACACGTATGCAACAAAACCGTTTTAAATTAAACAAAGTTTCAAGAAACGGTGCATCGTAAACCTGTATCACGTGTTACGATATTTTAATGTTCAACTTCTGTAGCTGGTTCAACTTGCGAATCAACAAGTCAGGCCGACTCCATGCACCAACTTACAATACGATACCCATTAGTTTAGCATTTCAACATCGGATCTCGGTCAAACTTCGTTCGTTCATAAATATTTGCACCCAGATTGGATTCGAATATTGAAAATTCAAATTTCAATTCTATTTGAAAACGGAACTGGCATTTAAAAGTGACAAGGTGAGACAGAAATTGAAAAACAAAATGGCTTCGCAACCGTCGGTGAACGGAATTATTGTTCTTCAACTTTTCTTTTAGCTTTAAAAAGGAAATTGAAAAAATATTCTAGGCAATCTCTCTGAAAGAACTGTTTCGTGTGAAACAAAGAGGTCTGTTGTTATGGAAGCTCAGAAGTTGTGTCAAAGAAGTGCCTCACCGGAAAAGTTCGTCATATTTCACTTAAGTTTAATCAAGTCAAACAATTCTCTGTGTATTTATAACAATTTAGTGTTTTGGTTATTGTATAGCAATACAAAGCGTATCTTATTTGGGGTCCTTTAGACCCAAGCTGTCGCGTTATTAAAAACAACGTTTCGGTTGACCCAAGACCCAAGTTTTCACGTCGCTGATCACAGAAGTCAAATAAATTAATAAAGGACGAACATTCTTGGGTCACACGAGTGGAAAGAAAATTTTCAAACAACACGGAAAAGCGCATGTTGTTTAAAAAAGTTGTTTATTAGCAATTGTGTTGCCATTCTTGCTATTTATAACTTAATCAATCGCAATAAGATTGCCAGCTAAAAAAATCGATGAAGCCGATCATAAAATAAAAATAATAAATAAAATATATGAGACCTATGACCTCAGTGACATCTTGATTTTATGTGTGAGTTCAGATCCAACCTTCTGGCCACCTTTTATAATAACCAGAGTACTATCATGAATAAGTAATGCGTAGTTATAAAATGCAAGACACATGAATATCTTATAACCTACGTGTTTTGCTTAAGAAACAAAAATTGCCGTAAAACATCTGAAGTGAGGATCTCAAGGGCTTACCCTGTCAGGTCTAATCTAAGATTTATTAAAATATAGAACAGGTACTCAGAGAGGGCTTCATTTAGCAAGGCACGTTACTAATGGTATCTGCTCGTTTAGGATAGATAATCGAGATCAAAATTAGATATTTTATAAACAGCTCTGATTGCTTCGCTGAACTAAGTAAGCCATGCTGTAGTGTAGCCTTCCTATTATCACGTCCTATGCTTTGGACAATTTTTATTTAAAAAAAAAAGTTCTTTTCTTAAAAAACGACCCCCGCAGTAACGAATTTAATCTTTTTGTCGCGGGAGGTTTTCAAACATTCAAGTCACATGCACAAAGACACCCAGTCTCAGGACCAGCATTTGTGTCATATTTCATTACGTAACAACCACAATTATTAAAAACAGACCCAGAATAGTTAAAGAAAAAGGCAAATTAGTTTGTTTTCTAAATACTTCAATATAATCAAAGAACGACTTGCTTTCCTCCTTTCCTTGTATTTTTATGAAAGTAATCATTACTTATATCGTGTCATCATTACTCCGGTAATCAAACTTTCCAAATTACGGCCTCCAAATGAGATGTCGAAAATGATCTATGAGTGACTAATTACACTGAACTGAGAAAAGTATGTGAAAGTATGTTAGGTTAAGTTTTTCTTGTAGTTGAAGGTATTTACTTAAGGAAGCATAAACGCCTATTTATCCAGTTAATTTTGAATTTAAGAAGTATTGAGCTCTTAAGCACCTTAGTTTTATTCTGCCAGTATTTTTATTTGTTTAATGCATTTTAGCACCTAAATCACTTAACCGAATTATGACATTAGGCAGTTAAAGAGAGATTATGGGCTAGATTCATTTTCTATACCTATCTCTTAAGTATGGAGTAAAAATGTGAGGTGTTCTCATTTTATTAATATTTTTGATTATGAAAAAGTTTGGACGTTTTATATTGTTCAACGAAAAAGAAAATTACGTAACAATACCTTACCAATTTATATCAATCCAAATTTAGTCAACCCAGATTTTCAGCTTTAATAGGCTTCAGCAAGATGTTTAACAGAGCCTTAACTGAGAACATGTTAACGTTAAAAATAGCAAGCCCACCAAAATATCGTATCACCATATTTTATAAACACTTGGATCTGAACCCCACTCACGCAAGAGGATAATAAACGACCTCTGATACATTGGGACCTCTACAAGTATACAGGTTTCTTGAAAACACCCAACCCAAGTAAAGATTTAAGTGTAGGTATAAGAAATTACATGTTGTAATGGAGTGGTGGCCTTGCGGTTATATGTATGGATTTGTGTGCAGGAGGTGCACGTTCGATCCTAACATAGTTGAGGCTTTTTGAAAGTTGTGAGTCTAGTCTGAATAATTTTATGAAAAACATAATGAAGGAAACTGATTTACAAATATTCAAATAATATAATCTGAAATCGCCGAACCAAAATATGATAGGTTGAATATCAATACCTCTTACCTATATGGTAAGAAGCCTGGTATGGTTTAAGAAATAACATCCTAACTACACCAATGAACGGCAACCAAAAATCTTAATATTTTTATTACTTCACTTGTACTCTTACAAAGCAAAACCCTTAAGCACTGGAATTTTATGGTTGAAACTATAAACATTTTACAACCAATCCAAGAATGTAAAGAAAATATGAACTTTGCAGCCGGAAATGGTTGAATGTAAGAATTATAAAGTTAAAGGAGTCAGCAACCCCCGGTCATACTTTTATTCAGAAATAAGGGACTTAGCTCATGACTGAAATAATGGTATTCGCAAAATATAATCAGTTTTACTAGATTATAACCTTTTACAATTTGCACTAACTTGATAATACTCATTTATTATTCATTCATTTATTAAATAATGCAACGGTTTACTCACACACGTATTTATCGGGATTGCCCATGATAAAAGACTCTGGTTTGGTCCTGCCGCTATGTTAATTCCTCAGACTAAATAATGAACTAAAACTAGTAAAATTTCTTACTTCAAACCTTCGAAGACATCTGAAGAAAGTAGGTAAATTTTATTTATATAGATACACACAACATTTTCATCAAAATACCTGAAAACATTCATCATTAATTTCCCCGATGATCCATTAAGTACGTCATCATTAAACTGCAATGTTATATCTCACGCTTGCGGCGACCAAGCCAACGTAACCTCACTAATTAACCTTGCATCATAACCAAGTTTCCTCTGAATATTAAATACAACCCCTCACACGTTCCCCTGACAATGCCAAGATGTAACGGTTTTCTTTGGAGAATTCCTGCACTGGGAAATGCAAAGTCTTGCTTAATGTTAATACAAAGAGGAAAAGTTTGAGAGTTCGTGACGTTGCAAGGGAATCTCATGACCTACAGAACCGATGTTTGAAAATATCAAGATATACATAGATAAATGATAACATCGGCCTAGCCTTTTCCCAACTATGTTGGGGTCGGCTACCAGTCCAACCGGTTTCAGCTGAGTACCTGTGTTTTACAAGGAGCGACTGCCTATCTGACCTCCTCAACCCAGTTACTTGGGCAACACGACAACCCTTGGTTAGACTGGCTGTCAGACTTTTTCAAGCTTCTGACTACCTGTAACGACTGTCAAAGATGTAGGAATAACAGCCGGGACCCACAATTTAACGTGCCTTCCGAAACACGGAGGAACTCACTATGACAAAGATGGTCACCCATCTACGGACCAACCGCGTCAAGCATAGCTTGACCTGTGATCGAATCACTTAAGCGGTTATAGCACAGCCACGAGCTCCTCGAGAACAACAACAACAAAAAATAACATGTCAAGTTATTTTTGAGTGAATATATGAGTATGTAAGAATATATACTAGCCCGAAAAATGTAGGTACGGTTTTAGCGAGCCTCAATTTAAAATTTGGGATTTGGATTATTACTTCCAATTCACTAAAGACGAATTTCAAAGGAACTAGCCAGAAATTGAACAAGTCCAAAACGTTCTTCAAAAAAACATTCTTAATGCGTGGGTGCCATAAATTAACCTTAATTTTTCAGCAATAACAATGGTAATTTATTTAATAATTGATTAATTATATCCGTCACTGATCCATCCAATTAAAAATGAAAGGCGAAAAAGTATTTTTTCGAAGAGAATTAATTAATAAAACAGTACCTTTCTGTAGGTTTATAATAAGAAGAAGGCTTCATGTTTCAACTCTACGGAGACGTGGAACTGCATAATCGAAGACTTTATGATAATTTAAGGAAATTATTGTTGGCAGCATTCATCGCTCGAAGCGTTACGGAAGAAATTTGTGTAATAAATTTGTCTAGAAAATATTTTGCAAGTGACAATATTAATTCAGAAGTATGTGTTAAATTCTCCGTGGTTAATGTGGTGTGAAGATCTAGTCAGTCAAATACGTTTGCCACACATTGCCAGAAATCGCATAAGATGGAGAGGTCTAAAAGATAGGAGCCTTTGCCCAGCAGTGGGATCCAAAACTGTGTTATACTTGAGATGTAGATTTAATGGAATAAAAATAAATTAACGTCCTTTCTAACGATTTCTAAAGATGAGTTACTTTTAGTTTCATATAAATAGTTCAAAATTCAGAAACAATAAACTGTTTCATAAAATTTTAAGTAATTGGAGATTGTTTTTGTGTTGTACTTGTGCATGTGCAGACACTAACGTTACGGTATAGTAAAACGAAACACTTTTCTTTTTAACATCATAGCCATTATATTGATAGCCCCTCTCATATTCCTATAAAACCTCCCCAATTAGGATATGAAAAATTCTTGTGGGTTCCCGCGAATAATGCGTTGGCGGGGAATAAATGCACGACCTCTTGACCGCCAACCCGACCTTAACAAAATTTGGGCTACGGCCAATAAAAACCTACCAATTAAATTGTGTACAAACATACATTATTTTGTACTTTTTATGTTTCTATATCAAAATGGTAAAGGATCTTTAAATTGTGTTCAAATAGACTATTATTATATTTTCATGCACCTTCAGTCCATGTTGTTATGAACCATTTTCTCCAATTAAGCCAAACTTTTTTGGAATAATTAGATTTTATATGCTTTATATAAGAAACTTGTACATTTGATCACAAGCAAAAAAGCTCTATAAAGAATTCGCAAAGTGCTTGGTCGACTCTACACGTGATCAGAAGGCTGGTCTATATTTTGCCCAAAGAATTAGCATTGCCATACAACGTGGCAATGCAGCCAGCCTTCTGGGCGTTTCCCGACTTTGGCAAGGATGAGGATTTCTTTTTTGACGCTTTGTAAATAATGTATATTTTTCTTTTTATATTGATATAGTTTTAAAAATGTAAATATTAGTTTAGTTTAATTTATTGTAATAAATTGTTACCTTTAAATTAGTAATTGTGATCGAGCAAAAAAGCTGTATTTCTAATTTAACTGGACTCTGCAGATGTTTTTTTATACTCTTTTATCCAACTTAAGTCATACAAGCCTCGATATATCAAAGACACTAAACATATTTCGACATATAAAAAAATCGTAATACGTATAGAAAGTAGTTCTTTTTTTTAATAAATTTGGTTATATAAGGAAACTTTCAACCCTGTCCGCGTGTACGGCTTTCTTTGAAATAACAGAAATGTATATGAGATGTTCATGATAGTGTACATAATTACATCGTAGGCCTCCCTGGTTCCATATTTTCATACCCTATCAGAATATCAAAGCTTTGGCGAGAACTCACAAATACAAAATATGTAAAAGGGACAAAAAATATTCCCCGGGAAATACTTTGAATGAAGCAGATACGCCTGTAACTATCCCACTGCCGGTAGAAGTGTTTTAGCCTATGAAACCTGCTTGCAAGGCTTAAAGTGGGTAATATTATTGCAATTGTGGAAAAGGGACAACACTACACGGTATAGAGTTGCATCCCTTTTCCTCAACTTCGATATTATTACATTACGTTATGCAGATTTGCGAACGAGTATTGTCAATGTTTTCGAATTAAGAATTTTATATATTTAAACGAATGCCATTAAACAAATGTGTAATTCTGTGAATTAAATATATTCCATATTCATAATCAGTTAAATAAATACTACAATCAATATTGAGCTTTGTTCCCTGAAGCGTAAAACCCATATTGGTTCAGCTGATAAATCAGTGTATGTCTGTCCATCCGTATGTGTTGACAGACCGTAATTATAACGAATGCTTGCCGAATACCGAATAAATATGGCGAATTTAAAATTATCGGGGTTTGTAATAATGTCATTAACAAATAAAATAAATCGAAAATGTGGTATGTTGAACCGATGTTTCTAAATAGCATGTACAGATTATGAGAAAACTTCGTTCTGACGACGAGGTTTTCCAGAATTCGACAGTTATTTCTGTTGTATTTGGATTTCCGAATCGATACGGGGTCTTATATCATATTTCCTTATAAACCTTGCACTGTAAGGCTTTGTTTTGTGCACAGCTCGATGTAGAGCGGCCTTTTTTATCGAGATAGTTGTAGGAATCAGGCCTTATATTGCTGACTGATACACTAGCCAAATACATTCAACAGCTGAGCATTGGTCACAACTCACGCTAGGTCACTGGAGTTGGCAATTTCAGGTACCATTTCATATTTGGAATCCAGTTTTCCTCAAAATCTTTTATATTTACTGCTTGTCAGTGCTGTCTTAATAATAAAGTAAGTGCTATAAGTACCTACTGTTATTAAGTTTATTCGAATCTTCACTAATACTAAGCTTGTGATATTAAAGAGGGTAATCTCGAGAATTAATGAATCGATTATGAAAATATTTGGCCAATAGACAGCTATATCAATTGTGATCGCATAATAAAAGGTTAATATTAACCTTAACACTCTTTGTGGTGAACACGTGTCAGTAAACTAATAAATTTAGGTATTTCATGTATATTTTACTTATGTATTAAAAAAACACAATAGCCTAATTGTTATCGAGAACACGGTAAAAACTATTTGTAGCTGGTTTGTCAATAGGGATAATTACATTTTTTTAATGGATTTCATGTAATTGGGTGGGAATTCTTTATTTTGTCCCACAAACATAAATTGATCAAATTACAACGAATGGAACTTACGCATGACGTCACTTCTGTGTTTAAATTTGCTTAGTCGTTACGTCACACGCCAGCTCTCCTTAAATGTATGTAGAGTTTGTTAAATTTTATTGTTCACATAAAGGCAGAAATACATGTCTAATAGTTTTTAATTATATATTATGTTCAGATACATAACGGACTGATAAGATTTTTACTTTTTCCCATGGTCTTTTCACTCACTTTCTTGTTTGCTTGTTTTTCGTTCCGGTTGGATGTTCATAACCCAATTTTGAGACAATTTTTGATGACGATGTAATTTACAATTATAAAACTTCTGGGCCGATTTTAAAAACAAATACAAAAGCGTGGGTTTTTAGATTTTTTAATCTAATCTATTAATTAAACCCAGTCGTCAAACCTATTGTTTAACATTGCCTAATTAGATTATACGCAAAGGTTAGTGTTTATAAACGTGTAAATATTTAACGCGATTACTGGTTTACATTAGCAATAATATTGTGATGCATTAGCGTCCATGTTTAAGTAAACTAAACGAGCGATCAATATTATATGTTATGTGTAGATGAGTTGCCTGAATTTCAAGTTTTAGCTATAAATACTGATATTTTAAATGCGGACTTTTGTAATACAGAAAATATGATTAGCCATTACATGGCCCCGATTCTGCTATTTTATAATAGCCGATGAATGAATTGGATTAAAAAACAATTGGATTAAATTTGAAATTATTCCTATTCACTTAAGGATTTAGCCAATACAATAATTGGCAATTAATTGACCTTCAGTATACCGTCCCGCACTGAATTTCCAATTATTGTGTAGAAAAATGTTTAAGAGAACACGAAAATTTTCATTTTAAGGCAAATTTCATTTATTCATCTGCCGTTGTAAATAGCAGATTTAGGGCCCAGTAGTCATTGCAATACTGAAATTCCGGGAAAACTCTACTAAGACTTCGCATTACCAATATTCACTATTTCTTTATCTCATAAGTACGTATGTATGGATGTTTGTTCTACTTCACGCAAAAACCACTCAACGGATTGAGACGAAACCTATTACACAGATAGTTTATAACCGGGATTAACACATAGGATATTTATATAGGGATTTTTATCCCTATTTTATGTTCCCGTGGGATCATTTTCGTTTTATAGCGGGCAGGCCTGCAGTCAACAGCTAGTTGGCTCATTCAAAGCACATATGGGAATGCATAGCTAGGAAAACAGCGTCACAGGAGCTTAAATTCTATCATCAGGTACGAAATATCCACCATATGAAAGAGATATATATATAAATGCATTAGCCTATACACGACCTGTAATATTGCGTCGATGCTGGTCTAATATTTGTTTCAATAAAATTCTGTATTTTCATATGAAACGCTCCGATAGTGTGTGCACAGCCTCTACCTATAACAGTTAGCAGACTACACAGTTTTTGATAACCAATTAATTTAATATGCTTTCTATTTTCTCTAGCAATTTCTTTGCTGGTATATAGTAAGGTGGATTTTTCTATCGTTTTACTTTTTCTTTTTTTAATGTTACTTCTAATAAAGGTATTTTTTTTTTCAAAAAATCGAGTTATTATTTGTTATATTTTCGTTTTTTTTTTATATTACAGCTAATTCACACAGTATGTTTTAAACCATGGATTATTTACGCTGCTATTTATTTAACTATTCGCGTACGTAGCACGTAGTATTTACATACGTAGGCTAGGCAAGAGAGTATATTTTATACGCATTAATTTTCTATTGAAAAAAATATATTCTCAATTGCAATCGTAACGAAAACTCAGAAAATTGTATTAATATTTCATGAAAGGTTTTATTTACTCCTAAAACTTTTCTATGTTTCTGTTGAAAGCTTTTTTTTTTTTGGAGAAACTTTCGACAATAATTTAGTCTTTCGTGACGATAACTCATACTTAAATGATACAACGGTTTACTCACGCGTTTTATTTTCCTTTATAGCTTTTTTGACTGCGAAACTTTTTAAATAAACATGTTTCATACAAGCAGTCCTTTTTAAATGCAACACACCTACCTAATTCCACATATGTTTGCATATTCTTAATGCACTGTTTAAATTACTATAACTGCCTATAACTTCACAATTATGACGGTAAATGACGTCAATGGTCCTCTGACGTCACATAATAGCGGCTTATTTTCGTACGGAACCGTTTAAGCGGCATTATTAGGGTTCCGCCGGCATTTGTTTCGAGTATAATTTTAAGGGTTAGCTAACTAAGCTGTTTTATGGGTTAATGAGTTTCAAATCACTGCGTTTTAATTATTTTAAGTGTATTTGAGGGTTGCAACCGTGAATAAAATTATAGGTTGTGATGTTAAAAGGAAATGCGAACGAATTTTATGGCATGAAAGCGTTTATAATATCCTTTACTATTGTTGTTTGCGTGTTTGCTTGACGGAATTTTGATAAATAGTTTGCATTATTGAGAATTATTTTGGGTGTACAGGAAAGTTCTGGAAAATTGTGTTTTATTTTAAGCCATTCCAATTGTTTTACGCGATGTTTTTAATAGTCAGGTAAATAAAATTAATCAATAAAATGCGGTATACTTAGAATTGACTGCTAATAAAATAGCATTGCTATAAATATTCATCATAATATTATTAAATAAAAGTAACATTATTTATAATACTTACGGGTTGTGGAACACTGGGATTATAAAAATTAATTGAGAACTATTTTTTTTTATTTAAATTTTCAAGCGAAGGCTTTGTGAACTATAATGTGTTTATAATAGTTTTGTTGATGTGTAAATAAAAAAAAAACTTATTAAATCATTTACCAATGACCCAAAAGACGAATTTTCATTCAACAAACAACTTTTGATACTTCGCAAAACTTTTTTGAACTTTAAAAGTTGTTGAACTTTGTTTAAAGTATTTGTTATCTCAGTTTATACGACGGAAAGTACTTTTGACAATATTTTTTCACTACGACATAGTGTGAAGTAATGAGAGGTGCATGGGCTCGCGTCCGCGTGGCACAGAGGTTTCGCGGCGACTGCTTGCAGGCCGGCGTCGTTGACGGCGACGTTCGCCAAGCATTTCTTCAGCGTCACCACAGCGCATGCGCGCGCAAACCCCGCCCCCTAAAACTTTTTCATACGAAAGTATCCGATCTTTTTTATCTGAACTTCTTTCTATTTCCCCTTTGAGAGGATATTAAAAAGTTATAATTAATTGCTTTTGTGTTTAGTCGTTGTTTTGTTAATAGCGTGATTGGCTGTGTTCAGATCGTTTACAAGATTTTACAGCGATTATTATAATTGATGATGGCTGAATTTTGTTTAAACTCGAAAAAGTTAAATGACGACGAGGGGTTCAAAAGCTGTCACTAACCGAACATTTTAACTAAGAATCATTCGATCGACAACTAATTTATTGAAAAACTTGTGAACAGTTTTATTCTTAGAACTCTTAAACAATAAGTCCGTACTTGATATTTTAATTGTTCTGGTGTAATTCAAAGTGTCTATTATTTATGTAAGTATGTACTTAAGATGTTGGGTATCAATTAGCATTGTCTATTAGTCAGCTGAGTAATAAATTATATCACTTAATCGGTTATCTTTCGGTGCTGAGTGAACTTGGTGACGTCACGGGATACCTCTTGGGAAGGAAGGCAAGCAGAGGTGAGGATCGGGAATTATTTTGTGCCAGTGATATTTTTAAAGGTAGAGTTTTTAATGGTCTGCTATTTTCTATTTGTTTTTATTTAAATGGACTTAAAGCTAAGAACTAATATCTAGATTGTATATTGTATTAAGACATTTTGCCGGCTTTATTGTACTGAAACTTATTGCTAAAAATAATACCAATTGCAATCCAATTTAGATAAAAATAAGTTTGAAAGCAATGAGTTTTGCTTACATTTTGAATAGTTAACCCAATTGTGACACAAAACCCCTTTTACTACTTTACAAAATAACACAAAAATGAACAAACAAACAGTGTAACTCAAGAAACATTGCTTACAGTTAAATAGCGTCATTCGTTAACCCTCCAACAGCTACAAGCGTTTCAGTGCCAACGTTATGGCCGGCTTAACCCCTCTCTCACCGGCAGTCGCTACGCTGTTAATGTAAGAACGAAAGTAAGTTGTAAAGTGTTTACGGACGCCGACGCGAAGAGGGTTAAATTTGCACGCACTTGTATATTTAAAGAACATAACGAGACACTTATAGGTATTTTATGCTATATTTTTTTTTGACAGACGCATACAGAGATAGTTTGTAAGGGATGTGCTTTTTAGAAGTTGGAATGGTAGGTAAAAGAAGCAATTTAGCCCAACCAAACCTTTAGACAAGTTAAATACATTTAAAGTTGCATTACAGTTCAAGCTGTCACACTGATCGAATCGCTACAACGTATTGAACTGATAAATCAGACGCAAACGAATGAAAGTAATTTAAATTCAAATATAACTACACTATTTAAGTAAAATCATAAAACAAAAATGAACATTGCAAAAACAAAAGACGCTCAACCCAAAATAATAAACAACGAAATTTCCATTTAACCTAAAATTACATTGACAACAAATGTTGGCCAGTAATTGAACATAGAATCAATAGTACCAACGCAACGGCATAGGAAATAGCCTGCACGGGCTAACCAATCGGAACTCACGCTCTGGTCGCTAAACGAAAACCTAACTAAATCTGCCGCATAACGTAATCAACACAAATTATTGTTTAATAACTATTTTGGGATAGGTGATTTAAAATGTAACTTTTTGGTGAACTATAATGATGGACTATGATACAAGTTATTTGGGATTGCGTTTACAAATTTAAAAATATGTTGTTTAGCAATGTAATTTTTGTGCTAATATTTTCATTACATTTGTAGATATTATACGAACTAAAAAAAAATTACCTTATTTTAAAGATATCTCACTTATCTCGTCTTAAAATGTCTTAGAAACGGGTCTAAGTTCATATTTGTACACGAAAATGGCCGAATATAAAATAACGAGCTCATACCATAGATATTGCATTGCTCTATATTCTAATAAACAAATTGATCTTCCTTTAAGAGTCCTACAAACACTACGTAAGAACAATTAACGTCGTTAGGTCATAATTAAACGGATCAGTGTCAATTAAGCAGAAGCAATTCCTAAAATTTATATACACCTCTACATACTTAAAAACAACAATTTTCATCAACCACCAATACTGTAATTTACTTCAACAATAAAGTAATACAACCCAAGGTTCCTTATAAACTTTCAGTATCTAGGATCTCGCAGACAATGCCAGCACCCAGAGCAGACCACAATGTGTCTTCCAACTCTTCAGAGATCGCTATCTGGAACACGTCCCGTTCAGCTTTTGTCACGTCCAAAGGTTCGAGCACTTAACCAATAAGAAAACATCTTATAATTACTTTAATTCTTGTTGTAGTAGAAATAGGTTATTTTATTAATGAGTAGGTAAGTGTTTATATATAACCTTTTAGATTTTAAGTATAGATTTCTTAAAAAAAAATAACCTATTCTGTTAGCTCAAGAATGTTTGTCGTGTGTCGATGGCAATCTTGTAAGACGAATTTATGATTCTTTTAGATAGATTTTTTATTCTTTTTTGGTAATCGTTCCATAAATCCATATCCTTCTTCATATTTGGCGATAGTTCACATACACAGCCAAATATTCTAAATTATTCCTTATTTACAAGAATCGTTTGTTTCAGATTCCTAATCATCGGATGTGATTAGTCTATATACAGGCTGATCCTAAGAGCGTCGCCGCTTCGGCTTTTGCAACTTATAGCCGACATTATTATGGATTTGTCGGTTGTATCGTTGTCAGCTGATAATGGCACATCTAATGTCTTTGAATTTCTTAACATGTTAAAACTAGAAAAAGGCTATTTTATCCCTGGTGGGGTCGATAGCCTTATATATAAAATGAAATGCTTAGTGGACTGTATTAAAAATGAGTATAATGAAATATCAGACTGTTACAAATAAGAAATATGAATACGAACAAACAATAAGAAAATTAAGAGCGCGAGCGCGGGCGTATGTCGTGGCGTGTAACAGCTGACTGGTCGGTGGGGCGCGCGGATGCGCAGGCGAGCCGCGGTGGCCCGCTGTCCGCGGCAGCCCGCTGCCCGCGACAGCGATAGCTTCGTTGTCTCGCTCGTACACGCCGGGAAGCGGTTGAGTCGAAGACTCAACATCCTCCCCCGGTTGAAGAGTCTTCAACAGAGACAGGTAGAGGGCAGATGGTGTTGAACGCTCGCCGAATGACACCCTTACGAGTGCGGATGTCGGCGACTCTTGATATGCCATCCCTGCCAGGAAGCGTCCGTGTGATGCGTCCTAAAAGCCAGAGTAGAGGCGGTAAGCTTTTGTCTTTAATGACAACGAGAGTTCCTTCCTTCAGCTCTCCCGAAGATTGGCGCCATTTTGTCCTCTCCTGCAGCCACACAATGTATTCCTGAGAGAAACGAGCCCAGAAGTGTTGTTTCAGGAACTCGATGCGGCGAAACCGTTGTAAATGGTTGACGTTGGCCCTCTCGATCTGTGGATGAGGCAACAAAATAAGTGAGCGTCCAATAAGGAAGTGGGCTGGAGTTAAAGGAGTGAGGTCTGAGGGGTCGTTGGAAAGTGGAGTTAAGGGCCTTGAATTCAAGATGGCCTCCACTTGAATTAAGCATGTTGCCATCTCTTCGAAGGTTAAATTGGTCAAACTTAGAACTCTTCTGAGATGGTGTTTTGTCGATTTGACAGCGGATTCCCACAATCCGCCAAAGTGTGGAGTATACGCAGGAATAAAGGAAAAGTTAATTCCTGGATCAATAGTGCTAAAGTTTAAGTCCTGTGAAAGTAAGTTAGCTAACTCATTGAAAGCACCGACAAACGTTGTGCCATTGTCGGAGAAAATGTTACGTGGTTTTCCCCTACGAGCAATAAAACGGTTCATGGCAGCCAAGAAAGCCTCCCTTGTAAGGTCCGATACGAGTTCGAGATGGATGGCTCTGGTGGCTAGACATACAAACACACAAATAAAACTCTTAACAAGTCTACACCCTCGTCCCTTACGATCAGCTATCATGATAGGTCCAGCATAGTCGACCCCTGAATCTAAGAAGGGAAACTCAAGATGTAACCGTTGCTCAGGAAGATTGCCCATCATAGGTTGGATAGTACTTGCTTTGATCCTGCAACATTTCACGCATTGATGTGTAACCGTTTTAGCCAAGTTCTTGCCCCCAATCGGAAAATAGTGGTGACGAATCGTGGCAAGTAATAGCTGAGGTCCTGGATGCATAAGGCGTGTGTGGTACATATTGAATATTAATTTACAAATTACATGAGAGCTAGACAAGAGAATAGGATGTTTAACATCATAGTCATAGAACGAATTACTTAACCTACCTCCAACACGAATTAAGTTAGAGTTTCTGTCAAAGAATGGAGATAAGGAAAGAAGTTTATTTTTAGCAGGCAGTTGTTTGCCTGTGGACAGTAAGAAATACTCTTCAGGAAACGACTCCTGTTGAGCCAATGTACAAAGAAAATGTAATGAATTTTGTAATTCTGTAGATGTGAGTGGGCCGTGAGCCGAAGACCTTCTCCTACATTTGTTACAAAACCGTAATAAATATGCCATCATACGTTGTAAAGCATAAAAATTAGAAGAATATTTAGGAAATAATGAATTAATAATATTTTCAGTTGTAGTACGAATGTCAATATGGTGTGAAGAAACTATCTCAGGAAGATTTAAAACTTGGCGATTTTGTTCTGGAAACTGAGGCCAGGAAGATGTGTCTTCGAGAAGGAATTGGGGTCCTGACCACCACAACGAAGACGATAACAGTTTGTCCGCTCTGAGTCCACGCGAAGAGAGGTCTGCGGGGTTAGAAAGAGAAGGTACGTAGCGCCAAGGCCTCCCCTCCGCAGTTTCCTGTATCTCGGAGACTCTATGCCGAACGAAAGTCTTGAGCTGCGTCGGTGATGCAGCCAACCAGCCCAAAACTATGGTAGAGTCACACCAAAAGTATACGTCGTCAAAGTTCAATGTAAGTGACTGGCGAACCTTTAGGTAAAGACGTGAACCTAATAATGCTGCACAGAGTTCGAGGCGGGGAATAGTTGTAGATTTGACAGGAGCAACCTTGCTTTTAGATGTAAGAAGATGAACACGAACCTCCCCGCTTACTGATGTACTGCGAACATATATACATGTACCGTACGCCTTTTCAGACTCAATGGACTTGAACATCAACATATCAATACCACTGGGTGCAGATAACTCGATCTTCCAGTGCGAGTGTGTAGCCATCACCCAGGCGGCCAGAGCTATAGAAAGAAGAGGGATCCAGGACCAAGCCATCAGGATTCTCTCCGATAGCATGGCGGTTCTGAAGGCACTGGACAACTACATCATCACATCGTCGCTGATACAAGAGTGTCACCAAGCACTTGAGCGCATTGCTGCAAGCAACATGGTGACCCTGCAATGGATAAAAGGCCACAGCGGATCCCTAGGAAACGACGCTGCTGATCAGCTGGCAAGGAGGGGATCGGACACGCGGATCCTTGGCCCCCGGCCATACCTGCCTGTGCCCTTTGGCCAGTGCAGGTCATGGCTAAGGCGACAGACTACTAACAATCACAACGATCGCTGGGCTACAGTTAACGGCTGCAGACAGTCAAGGGAGGCGGTCCCTATCCGTTCACCGAAACTGTCTCGCAGCCTGATTGGGCTAAAGCGGGTCGACTTACGAATAGTGGTGGGCTCGCTGACCGGGCACATTCCACTCAATAAACACCTTTTCACCATCAATGTTACAGATAGTCCACTATGTAGAGGCTGTCTTCAACATGAAGAATCAGCGGCACACGTGCTCCTGGAGTGCACGGGGGTCGCGGAATGCCGGGCAGGGATCCTCGGTTCACCGAGCTCCGTCACAGAAGCCTGCGAACGTCCCAGGAGACTTCTGCGCTTCTGGAGGGAGTTGGGATGGCTGGACTGACAGCCTCCCAAAGACACCTGACGCACAATGGGCCGACTTAGAGCCTACGTGCGGAAAAAGGAGCCCATCACCAAGTACCAAGTACCAAGTACGCCTTTTCAGAGGCATCAGTGAAGACATGTAACTGTAAGGACGCCAGTGATTCACAAGTGACCCACCGGGGTATTTTGACCTCGTTTAGAAGAGGTAGAGTGGTCACAAACTCACTCCAGGTACGTTGGACCTCTTCAGGAACAGGTTCATCCCAGGAACAACCTGACAGCCACAAATTCTGCATTAATATTTTTGCCTCTACAATGCTGGGAACAACTAAGCCCATGGGATCAAATATTTGTGATATTGTTGATAAGATTTGACGTTTCGTAACGATAATGTTCGGATTAAGGTGGATGGAGAAGAAGAGTGTATCAGTGGAGCACCTCCAGCCTAGCCCTAGAGTCTTAGACAGCTCATTTTCGCTAAGATTTACTAAATCAGAACTAACCTGATCTTCGCAAATAGCAGAAAGTACAGCTTGAGAATTAGATTGCCATTTCCGCAGATTGTACTTTGCTGTTTTAAGAACAGCTATGACATTCCGACACCTGTCCAACGTCTCTGTAACAGATGAACCACCTGACAAATAGTCGTCGACATAGAAGTCGTGCTCTATGGTAGAGCGTGTTGATGGATCATCACACTCCTGAGCAAGCTGCATAAGACACCTAGTTGCTAAGAATGGGGCAGAAGCGGTACCATATGTTACCGTATTTAAGGTAAAAGTTTTTAAGGGATGAGTTGGTTCTGCCCTCCAAAGAATCGTTTGCAAGGGTTTATGTATGTCGTTCACGCGAGTGACTCTATACATTTTCTCGATGTCTGCGCTTACAACAATCTTATGCTGACGAAATCTGAGTAAAATTGATAGTAAGTCGTCTTGTAGAGGAGAACCAACCATTTGAATTTGATTAAGGGACTTACCTGTTGTAGTGCGAGCCGAAGCGTCAAAAACAACTCTAAGTTTGGTTGTAGACTTTGACTCCTTCAACACACCATGATGAGGCAAGTAATTTGGATGTGTGGAGGCTGTGTTGCAGTGACTATACTCAGACATATGGCCCAGCTCTATATATTCGTCCATGAAATTTACATACAATTGTTTTAAATATGAATCTTTGGCTAAACGACGTTCAAGAGCAAGAAAGCGACGCTTGGCCATTGAGTATGAGTCACCTAACACATCAGGGGATTCTTTAAGGGGAATATTAACGACAAACCGTCCATCCGTGTCACGATATGTGGTCTCTACGAAAATCTGTTCGCATGATCGCTCTTCGTATGTCAGTTTGTGTTTTGATGAAATGGAATCCAGCTCCCAGAAGCGGTTCAAGCCCAGCCGCAAGTCATCTGTGAGCATGAAAGAAGAATTATTTGAAAAATTGTTAGGTTGATGTACAACACCTGTTATGAGCCAGCCTAATTTTGACTCTAATAATGTAGGCATGTTTTTACCCAGAGAAATACGATTCATGCCTATGATACCCCAAAATACTTCTGCACCAACCAAAATGTCTATGGAAGATGGAGTATAAAAGCGAGGGTCGGCAAGAACTATGTTACTGGGTAAACATATGTTATGGGTGTCAATATATGTACTGGGAACTGATGACGAAACCTTTGCTATGACATGACAATCTAACTCAACTTCAAAATCCTCATTGAGGGAATTTAAAGAGAGTGTACACCCCTGTGAACAATCAGAAGATTGATTGTTTATGCCTTTAACTCTAGATGCAACACAATAAGTAGGGATACGTAGCTTCCGACAGAAGTCTTCAGATACGAAGTTTGCGGTACTTCCATTGTCCAGCAAGACTCGAGCAGTATGAGGGCGGCCTTCAGCATCCGTCACCCCCACGAGCGCTGTGGATAGTAATACAACCCTTGATGCAGTATGATGACTAGCTGATAAGACTATGTTTTGATTAGAATTAGAGTCATTGTCTGTGTGAAGTAAAGTATTGTGTTTTTCAGGACAATATTTACAATGACTCAATTTACATTTTTGTGCAGTGTGACCAGGTCGAAGACAATTTAAACAAACGTTTGAACTCTGAGCTTTTTTAAGTTTGGCTTGTACTGACAAATTTCTAAATTGTTCGCATTGAAATAAGAAGTGGTTATCTTTGCACACGGGACACGATACAGATTTAGAACTAAAAGGTTCACAAGTCAAAGAAAAGGTTTTAGACTTTGAGTGATTGTTCATCTGTTGATGTTCAGTTTTAGATTTTAACGACCTAGACTCCTCGAGGGTCTCTAACAAGTCAGCTCTGTTACTGATGAAATTAATAAAAATATCTAGTGTTGGAGGCTCAGATAAGGAATTTCTGTACTCTTCCCACTCGCGATTCGTCACCTGATCAAGTTTATTAACCATGATATATATAATAAGAGTGTCCCAATGCTGAACTGGCTGACCAAGAGTGAACAAAGCTCTCAAGTTTTTATTTGTGGTATCAACTATATGACGTAATGACTTACTTGACTCCTTAGTGATATTTTGTACACTAAAAATGGCTTGAACGTGGTTATTGACAAGCAGTCTTTTGTTGTCGTACCTAGAACAGAGCAACTTCCAGGCAGCGTCATAATTATCAGACCTAAAGTCTAGATTATCAATTATAAGAGAAGCGCTACCCTTCAAAGAAGCACGAAGATAGTGCAATTTATTTATGTTGTCTATGCCTTCGTTATTGTGAATGATGGAAATGAAGGTGTCCCTAAACTCTAACCAATCATGATAACTGCCAGAGAATTTGGGTAAATCAATTTTGGGTAAACGAACTGATGTGTGTTTATGTGTATGAGAAGTACCAGACTCCACCTCGAACGCGGCGTCCCTCGAAAGATGCTTGCGAGCCATGCCAATGAGATGCCGTGCAGTAGCCACCAAGCTGTAGTACTGCTTCTCGAACTCCTCCCGTTCCGTATATTGCTCGCTGGGGTCATCCACCGCTTCCTCCAACTCCGTCTGTAAAATGTCGTATTTTTCATATAAACCTTCAAATGTACTAAGGCGATGTTCAATTTCAATGAGTTGAACCTCACTTAACTTTTCACATGATTGAGCTATGTTTAAGTAAGAAGAAAATTGCGTAAGCTTAGCTTTAAATGATGCTCGCTTCTTTATAAAGCTTTTAATATCAGCCATGACGAAGATGGATATTGCAAGATGGAGGCAAGATAAAAGTAGAAGGAAAAAAAAGCTATAAAATAAATCTGGTACCTTTTGAAAAAATAATAGCAAATATACTGCAATGATGCAATAGCACTAAGTTGTTTAAGCGAGAATTGCTCTGACAATTTTATAGGCGTTTAGCTAAATGTCAAATTGCTTTGTCACTGTGAAGAAAATATGAGTCATAGAACTAACCTTAAATCACAGGAACAAAGGAACTAACACAATAATATTAATTAAATGGGATTTAAGAAGATGACGATGATAAATGAATTATGACGAATGACTATGATAGGCACTAAGTGAATATTAACTAAATAATGAGAAAAAATAATGAATTTTGAAGAGATGAAACAGCAAATTCAATGAAGGTCGAAGTTAAAATGATTTGAATGAAGTGCAATAATACTAATGCGATGAAATGATTTATATGAAATTAATTTTTTACTACGGTGTTGATGATTAAAGTTAAAAAAGGAAAAATTGGAACGATCTCACAGTTCTGTTGCGCAAACCACTGATGAAGATGGTGATGAGGAGATTCTTCACGTTTCTCGATGCACGACGACAATTTTGAAGATGTATTATATGTTTGCAGCCGTTGTGAAGTTCAATTTCAAATTCTTCGAATGTCCGTTGGGTTGAAGACGGCTTAGACGGCTAATTTGCAGCCGCGCCGATGTTCACGATGTCCAAATGCAGACACCGAAGAACTGGATGCTGGCACGATGATGATTATCTTGAAGCAGATACGATGACAAACTTGGAAAAATTCACAGCCCGATGACTTGCAGAACCGTCGATTTGAATTTTTCTTTGTTCTAACGATGCGCGATAGTCCAACGTGACGGTAGAAGGACCATATGGTGGGGTCGATAGCCTTATATATAAAATGAAATGCTTAGTGGACTGTATTAAAAATGAGTATAATGAAATATCAGACTGTTACAAATAAGAAATATGAATACGAACAAACAATAAGAAAATTAAGAGCGCGAGCGCGGGCGTATGTCGTGGCGTGTAACAGCTGACTGGTCGGTGGGGCGCGCGGATGCGCAGGCGAGCCGCGGTGGCCCGCTGTCCGCGGCAGCCCGCTGCCCGCGACAGCGATAGCTTCGTTGTCTCGCTCGCACACGCCGGGAAGCGGTTGAGTCGAAGACTCAACAATCCCTAAGTATATATATTACAAATAGTAGTCAAACTTACTTATTAGTCAGCTTCGTATTAACCTAAATGTTTCTTAAAAACATATGGTCGTTAGCTTAGCCGTCAGATAACCAAAATGGCCGCCACACACGACGCATGTTACAAAGTATTGGACATAATATTTAATGTTGTACTTTTTGGCAAACGTTTCTAATTCTATTATTGCTGAGCTACTTTACGAAATAGGTAATAAGAATGCTTTTTCTAGATTTTTCTTTGTACCATAAAAGATTTTATTTCAGGGTCGATGGATCTGGTTTCTTCTGCTATTGAAATTTTCACAAACCGTGAATTTCTTTAGTCGCTACTAAAAATAAATATTTTAGCTAAGCAACAGTTTTTACGGTCATATATTTCTTGGCTCATAACAGATAAATTTGAGAGATTCTCCAAATGAGAAGTCATCCAAGGAACTTTTAAAGAGCCAAGAGTATCCCGAGTCGGACTCTAACTCTGCCTTAACATACTACGATAAGCCGCCAACCACCCTAAAATCATTAGAACTCTTCAACTTCACGGTTTTTATATCACAACAAAGAGAATGTCTCTGAAACAAATGAAAAAAAAATCAATTCCTCAAAATTTTTTATTTGATTCCAATATTGAAATTTCGGGTTTTATAAAACACGTTCAAATACATGTTTTCGGAGAACACAATATGTGATCTATTCGGAATGCCCAAACAATGCGCTCACTACGCTTTCAATTGATAGGGGTGTCAAATAAACGAGCCGTACGACGCTCGCCAACAAAACGACGAATGTGTAGCTCTTTTAAAATGACACGATGGAACATTCTTTTTCCAATTTCAAATGAAAAGAAAGAATATGGTATTGGATTTTCATGCCAAGCATAAATTATAAAGTTTTAAGGAATCTTGCTAGTGTCTATGTATTTTTTTTTATTAGAGTACCTATACTTCTTCATTCCGTTTTTACCCAGGGAACCCTTCTTTTTCTCTTGCACTTTTTATCACGGACATGCAAAGCAAACTACGCAATTTCATGCCGCGATTTCAGGCAACTTACTCAATACTCTTTCCTTTGCATGTCGAGTAGTTTTTGACAGTTGGCCATGACAGTCCCAATAATGACTCTACTCATGAAACTATTGTCTCTATCATATTCCTGGATTATACAATGACCTTTTCTCATCCATTCAGCCCAATCCACACAATATAAATTGTATCCCCACATTATTTGTCTATAAAGGGTTATAATGACGTGTGTGAGTTGCATAGTAATTATCATCTGTTCATTTGATTAAGTACTAGTTGGACTGTGGATCGTAGCATTGGCTAGTAATGCAATTCTAAGTAGATATTCATGTAGCCGTCTCGCTCTTTCTGGATGAATTAGGGAAATCAAGATGAATTTGACCTTTGGAAGCCGTAGGCGTTAGTTGTATGAATAAATGTCTAGACCTATTTCCTCGTGTACTTTCACGTATGCAATGAATTTGAAAATCTTATCAGGGGTATAGCAGTACTGTTGCCGTTTTTTAAATAAAACGCTGTTTGCTTGTTTTTTCTCCTATCCTACAAAACGTGCGAAGCTTTGGCGTTTTTTAAAGTCTGCGGTTGTCATGTTTAATTATATTCGATTCTTCAATGGAAGAGGTATTCGTTTATGGGAGGGTTACAAAGTTAAACCGACAGCAATTTATAAAATCTTTATAACCTTAATTTTTTTTCTAAATACTATGTCTTCTACACCCTTTTTGAATACTACTGGCCATACAGACGAAACTATTCACAGAATATCGAATTAAAAAAGATTTCCTTCTCAATTGCCTCCGCTTTAAATATTCCGTTTTTAAATATTTCATTTTTATATCGATAAATGAAAACGTTCGAATTTCGAAAAAATATTCGATTTGCTCTCTTTGACTATGTGATTTGGAGACGAAATATTGTCAAAGGTTTTTAAATGAAAAAAAATATTTGTATTTTAATAAAACCTTGTTTAGGTTTTATTAATTCCCAATTTTGAGGATGAGTCAATACCATACATAACCTATTGGTAATTTCCTAAAAAGCTAAATTAATACTAAATGCAAATCCAGAAACTCTGTGAGTTTGTTACGCGTCGTGACTAAACCGCACACCGGATTTTAATTAAATTTGGTATGGGGATAGTTTGAACTTCTGGAAAGGACAGGGGGTACTTTTAGCCGCGATAAGCGACACGAGACGCAACTTAAGCTTAGGTATGTATTCATTTAAAAATAAATGCCTATTTCTATTCCAAAACTTTTAGCAACGCCATCTAGTCTCAAACTAAGCAATATTATGAGTACCAAACATCGCTTATTACACAAACATTTGTGCTGAGGGCCATTAGCTGCTTAACCAACATCTTCTTATCATTTTTTACACATCTCTTTGCATACTTTCATGAATTTGATTGTTTGTTTGTTGAATCCAATTAGGGAATATTGAAGGATTTCCTAATGTTCAATCTGCCGTTTTGTTTTTTTTAAAACGACTCTTTTACAAAGGATTTTAGTTCTTCTGACGCAGGAGGATTACATGCAATCAAATCATAGCCGAAAGGAAAATAGAATCTACAACAATTGTACAAATTAATATCCAGAGTGAAAACCAGTAGCTACAGAGCAATTTAGTGCCTTAAAAGTTTAGTGCGTTAAGACAATAAATTAATTCTTTGCCACTAGATTTCAGAACCTAACACGAATTGAGAACACACTAAATCAGGTCAAATTTTATTTTCCCTTAAAATTCTCATGTACACGAAACTCCTGTCATAATAACATCTTATTTTACTGAGTATGACGTCACAGACCTCGCTGCTGTTAATCTGGCAACGCTAATAGCTACCAGACGTCTCTAAGTAAAACAATATGTGACGATAACTACTGATGAATAAACTTGGCACCTACCACCGAACCTTAAAGTAAGACTGTATTAGTTTTAAGAGCGGGACAGCATGCTAAATAATGTAGAGCGACATCTCTTTCTGAGTTCTGCGTCTTTCTTACTACTAGATATCGTGGTAGACTCCGAAGGTGTGAACAACCCATTCATAAACATGTTATAGTCGCGAGAGACTGACAGTGAAAAATCAATGGACAATTTTAATACGTTTACGTTCAATCGATGTGGATAAGTATTTTATCTGCTATCAAGAACTTGTGGTTTCTCTCTTCTTTTTGAATAGCTTTAAGTGCTCACTGTATATTTAATAAAAAAATATATCTACCAAGTACATGCCGTAATTGTGGACGCTAAATTGGGATTCTGGTAGTCAATTGTTCCATTGGACCATCATTGGGCTAGACACAATCATCCAGTAACATTAACCAAAACAAAATAGCACGATTTTAACGTTATAAAGCATAATGACAGCAGCCATCTTGCCGTATCGCCTTTCCTTCACCAACTAAATAAAACCTTAATCTAAACTACAGTCTTATTAGTAATACGATCAGACACGGTTCATTAACCTCTTCAATCTAATCAACCATAAAAACGCAAATCATTAATAACCCTAAACGTCGAAACGCAATAACACGTTAATACGTCATACACGACCAACATAATCAGCCAACGCCAACATTGTTGGCTGATATTATGTCAAACAGATTATTGGCTATATTCCGGGCTAGTCATCTCACTTGATCGCTGCTATCCGACTGCAGGCAAACAAACCTTACAACATGTTGCTCTAACAGATTGCTAACACAGATCTAGGTGTATTTCGCTGGATGTGGCAGTATGTTTTTCTCTCACATGATAAATAAAAATGCGTTTCAGAAGTCAGATAAACAGTCTTTCCATGTAACAGTTTGTATCGAAGGCATGTTACCTTATCAAAAAAGACGGCCAAAAAATGTCGGTAGATAAATCTCATTGATATATGTCATTTATAGTCATAGAAAAGAAAACGGAATTTTACCATAAACTTGCATATGTGACTGAATATTCAAAGTTTCAATTAAAAATCTAACCAAAATCAGGTAACTTTGAATTTAAGTTATGGAAGTATACTTAGCTTAACGAAACTGAAGACCGCTTAACACAGCTGATGGATATAGCCTGCCATATCCAGTTTTGTACATCCATGTCCCGCTAAAGGGGTCGTAAATTGAATGAATAACTCAAGCTGCCATAGCGTGACACAATGTCGCTCGTAAGAAGTGTTGCCAGAATATATTACACATAGCCAATTTATATCATTTAGACACCTAATTAGGCATACCTTATATTATCCGAATACCTTTACAACAAAACGTCGTCCATCATTATGACTATTATGATTAAATAAATCATCTCTGACAGTTTCAACTGTCTATGTATTTAACAGTTCAAAACTCCTGGTGTCACACGGACAGACGAAAAGACAGCGAAGCCTTCGTCGTACGGCTCAGTTTTAACCCTTCGGATACGTACCCAATAATTCAAGAAATATTGTATTAAATCATTAAAAGGTAATGAAACAAAAGAACCCAATTTGGGATCATAAAAAAAATTAACCAAAAAAATCATCACCGTCAGAAATCATCAGCGTATCATGACAGTATAACTTGTACATGCATAATATAGCCAGTATAAACTAGTTTTTTAGTAATACCCAACCCAAACAAGCCAGCCAATAAACTTTGCTAAACTAAACTCCATAAACCGAAGCTTATTATATGAAGCTGATTGAAAGTAAGCACGGAGTGAAGAACGCGGTCAGTAGCAAATAGGCTTCACTATCGGGAATTTTATTCAACAGCCGCGGCTTAATGGAAACCGTCTACGATACTACGATACTATTGTGGAGAATTGATTTATATTGCTCACAATGACAGTGGACTTTCAAGCATGTTTTTATTTCGATTTGAAAAAGGATCTGATTAGGTAGTAGACACGACTAGAAAGAAAGAGTAGGAAATACCATGAAGGCTACACTCTTTTCAAATTCCTTTTTTCATTATATCTACAAGATCAGGTAATTTGTCATAATGGTTTCGGAACTACACTCAAGTAAAGTTTCTATTTAAAACGCCTCTCGTCTTACTTAAACTGTTACTTGTCAGTGTTATCTTATCATTCTGAGGGAAATGGTCTACCGGGATGGATTAATGATGACTGATGAGCTCTTAAAAAGTCCAGATCAAAGGCCGCCTCAGATTGTAAAATAAATCTTTACCTGAGGGCGTATTACCGTTTTCTATGAGAGAGAGACATCGCTCTACGGAGTCTCGTGGTAGGAGGCCCTCTGTACTATGATGTGTTAAGTGTTCATAGTACACGGGCCGATGTCTTTTGGTTACACCTTTAGGTAGCTCCTTCACATTATTGTCGGTCGTCGGTCAAAGGTTCAAAAATACCTTTTTCTTTGCAGTTTTCTTTGTCTTTCTTTTTAAGTAAAACTAAGTTTGCTATCTGCAGAATTTCTAGTACAGCAAACGAAGCGTAGTTTAATGTTAAGTGACATAAAAACTATTTAGAGAGAATTGCATGACGAAAAGTAATACAATTTTCTCCAATCACTTTTCCAGTCGATATTCAAAAATAAAATAGGTTTCAAACCGTGAATACTTTACTATAATGTTCGAGCTTTTTTTAACCATCTAGTTCAAATGGTTAAAAAAGCTTGAGGATTGTGTAGCTTCAACACAATTTCTTTCTTCGCTTAATCCCAACAAGAGAAACCAATTTATCCGCTCCCGATGTCGCCACTTCAAAAACTATTTCCATTTTATTCAGATATATTTACAACACTTTTAAATCGGACAATTCAGTCGTAAGTCAATTTTCCGGCAAGTACCCGCAGGGGCGGCGCTCGGACCGTGGTTGGGCCCATTGCACCATTTGCACCCTTACCCCTTACCCCAACCGGGAACAACCCGATTGTAAATTGAAAATCGCTTTATATGCATACGCTGCGAACGTATGGACCGTGGATCGAAACTTTCAAACTGAATTTTTATCGGAAATGTTTTTTGTGAAAAACTGGGTGTGCGAATTGGGGATATGGAAGAAAGTCAGCCTGTCTGTTCCACTGTGTGACACTTGAAGCTGTAAAAAAGAGCATTACACATACAGAGCATCACATAACTTGCTCGAAAAAATACCTATTTCAAATTATTTTTAGGTAAATACAAATCTATTTTTTATTTTTTGACTCAAGTTGATATCAATAGTTGGTTGATTATGAACTTGGTGTACAGATTAACTGTTTGCCAAATGAAAAAAAAACATGGTGATGACCTTTGCCTACCATAGTTTAAATAAATATAAATACATCATCCAGAACTAGAAATACTAGTGCAAACTAGAAAATAGGAATAGGAAAAACATTGAAAAATAATGTCGTAAATCTACTTCACCTTCATCCTGCAAAAATTACAGCAGAGAAAAATACAGAACGAACATAAACTTCAAGAAAAAACACCAAAGAAAAAGCAATTTCTCATTTAAAAAGCACCAGGACACGGCGCCACTAACGTAGCAATATTACAATTTATAGTTACTTATGTATATGATCAAGTAGTATGCTCCGTTTACTGGCGTTTACAATGAAAATTTCTCATCGACGCCCAATTGCAAACAAATGTTAAATTATCCATTTACCGTGGAACGGAGTTTCTGTCCCCACTTCAAGTAATTGGCTCTCCACTCGTACCCATAAAAACCTATGCATTTGTGATAAACCAGTTTTTTTGTCATGTTGATAGGAACATTTAAAAATTCCGACTTTTGTCTGAAAATTGACAATTTCGGACAATTGACGATCCACGTGAGCGAAACTTTGATTGGATTTATTTGATGTGAAAATTTTCGATTTTAGGTGGTGTTTAAGTTTGTACTTCATTGTCTATTATGTGTAATCGTGCACTTGGACTTGATTATTGGTTTTAAGCGTTATCAAAACATTGTTCTTGAAATACTTCATCCAATGGAGTTAAAAAGTAGCTCTAGCTATGAGAATTGGTCAAGAAATAGCTGATTTGTGCAGCATTAATGAAGAATTCTAGACACAATTATAGTCACTATAATACACTTTTAAACAAAAATATTGTATAATTCTTCAGGAGCGGTTTCCTCGCGCGTATTTATCGGGATCGACCAGGCTCAGACTAAAAATATACATTTAGTACATTCTTCCAACATTCTATGATATAAATCAAAGAGCTCAATTTATTATCAAAAGGGTTGACTAGTCTAATATCCGCTCCTAATGTACATAAGATTTATTCGCAAAAATATATCGACATTCTATTAAAATAGACAAGAATTATTTTCAATAAAGATTTGTTTTATTTTGTTCTATAGTAGCCTAAGACTAGGATTACAATCTAAATTTGCTTAGTTTAAGTCATTATAACTAAGCAAACATCCCCTAAGCAGACCTAAATTATTCGACCTCCTTAGCTCGAATAGCAGGTTGCAAAATTACAGAAATTCTAACAAATTCTTTAGTGTATGCTGCTGGCATTTTTAAGACGATTTGACTTTTTTTATTTTGGTCTAATTTCTATTATTGTATATTTATAATAATATTAAATAATAAACTAACCTTGTTTGCTACTAAAAACCAATATACTAACTTTTTGTTGCTTAGGTATTCCTGTTAAAATATAAGTCGTTTGAATTAAGCTTGCTTCACTCAACAAGTGATAAATTTGGTTTAAAAATATCGCTTTATTAATACAAAACTGACTCCAAACTTTTGCTGACATTAGCCCGATGCCATAGACCTTACAAGACGATTAGATGTCTACTCAGGTGTGTTCAGCACACGCACGGCGAGGAATGCCGCCGGGAACAAACACCTTATTGTGTCAAGAGGTACGGGCCAATTTGTCTGCTTCTGTCAACCTTTTTATCCTTAAGTTATGTGCGGCTTTTTTTCAATGGAAATACTGTCACTATTGCAAAGCGTGTTGCATAGTATTAACTTAACGCCTAGCGAGTTTTATTTAAATACATGCAGTGAAATATATTAACTAAATTCAGTATTTTATATAAAAACCTTCTTGTAAGAAACAAGATAAATATCCGAATCCTGTACTTTGTTCCAATATAAAAATAATAATTTTCATTTGTAACAGAACGATACACGACTAAGCAATGTAGTCTACAAATATCAAAAAAAACTATATAAAATATCACGATGAGAGTACAATCTTATTTTAGCAAGTAAAAGCAGATATCACCACTATACTAAGTGCTCGATTATTTACAAAAACATTGTAACGTTCGTTCGCGGAATATTGAAGGGTCTATTAATCTAGAATATTAATACTCGTTGTGAACCGTGAACCATTAATCCGGGACCATCTATCACGATATTAATTAACCGTGTTGTCCAATCGGTTAACGAATGATTTAGCCGCAATTTTCGAACGTTTCGACGGGATATTTAATTAATGAGACATTTTGGGATGTTTGGATAATTTTAAAAGTTTACGCTATAATATTAACAGTTTGTCATAATCCATTATCACCTGTATTTTTTATGTGTGACGGTTTTAAAAACTCTCACTTTGTTTTATAGCAAGAAGAGGATTTACAAAAAAAAAATCAAAATATTACAATTTATGATTTAGACCAATTGAACTGACATTAGACTAAACTTTTTGAATTTTATCGGCTCATTCCCGCTATGTTGTTTCTTATTTTTATATGCGAAAACATGCCTCTTATTTCGATACGGCAATTTAAGACGCTGCAAAATCATTCATAAAGCCAGCATTAAAATATTGCTTTAGTTGCAGACGACACGCGACCATAAGATTTCCTTAGAATTTATACGCAGTTGCTCATTTGATACAACCTCAAGTAGATAATAAAAGAAAAATGGCGCCTGGTTTGATGAACGTAGTGGAAAATTGTCCCCGCTGCAACATCGGGGCCGTACATCGGGCTTATAAAATAATGCTTGTAAAATAGCTAGTGGGTTTAACCTGGTTTTACCTTTGCATTTTATTTTACATGTTGCAGATGGCACTGGTGTTTTAAAGGTGTATAAAATTTATAGGGAAGATTAAAGTTGGAATGAGATACAGGATTTATTTTGTGTGATGCACGATCTTTGTGTCTTTGTGCATGTGATTTGAATTATGTGCAACTCCCCTTTGACATAAGGATTAAATTTCCTATTAGAGTCATTATTTTAATAAAAACAAAACATAACAAAAAATATGTCAGATTTAGGTAAGTATAATAATGACAGCTTTATATTTTTTCCTGAGATCACGTTTTGAAAATCATTTTTTTTTTAACCTCAAACTACTCTGTAAATCTTTTGATTCTTACGTTTGGTGCAGCAGAAAAAGCTTAGCGCTTAGGATAACTGCACCATGAATATATCTAAAAAAACTAACTAAAGTTTCATAAATAACATCAAATCTAAAATATACTTAGCTTTCTCAACTGTGCTGACAATCTTACAAACACTTTTCTTATATAATAAATATGGTGATAAACTCTCAGTGCAGTCTATTTTTATAACTCATTCATCATAGTAAATCGCCTTTTACAGGAACCCGAGTCATGAGGGAGAAGTAAGGTGATTTAAACGTTTCAAACTTTAAGAAGAACCCCTTTGAAAAAGTATTATTGTAGCCATACCAGTTTTATGTAGCTCAAATAACTCACAGTTGAAACACTGTCGAGTTTGGAGATGTTAAACTTGGATGTTATGTCCCCACTAGTTCCAAAATCGTTAGGAAACTTCGAGAAGAAATATTGTTGAACTTTGTTTAAGGATTTTTGGGACTATTTCATCGGCGTATTGTCCAATGCGGGAATTTTATTAATTTTAATCAGCTGTTATTTCTCGTAATGTTTTAGTGTATATCATAAAGTAAAGGAAGTTTAAATATGCTTAAAATTAGTTCAAATTTTAGTGTTATTTAAAAATTAGAATCAATTTTTAATTTTCATTCAAAGTCCAAACTTTTTAAACTATCCTGAATAAAAGCCATTTTAAAACATCTAAGTCCTTAAAGACTGACACCCGAATATAACATAGTTTTACCTCATACTGACATTAATTAACAAAAACACTGTTTAACACATGCTCCAAAAAGGACCAATATACCTTTATTATCGTAAGATTTATGTCAAACAACAACGGCACCGTTGGGTGTTTTAATCTGTTGTGATTTCACATATCGGGAAACTATTGGCAGATAATACTATAATTGCACGAGATATTTGTTCACTACTCGTTACATGTTATCTTTCAGACCAATGGTCGTTAACGGGGGGGAGTAAAACGGCTTTATCTCAATTTTCATAGTATGAATTGTGGTATGTACTTCGCCGAATCGTGCCGTGGATTCGATGATCCGAAGTTCTGAATCTAGGTGTCTTCGTGCCCGTCACTTTTTTGAAGCCCACGACACAAGGATTAAATTTTGATAGAAACTATCGTGAAAATGATTCATTATTAAATGATGTAACGGTTTAATCACGCGTATTTATCGGGGTAGCCCGACTAGTTTCGGACCCATCCGGAGATCTTACTCATGAGCAGACGCGGCGGGATCGCGAGTCGAGTTCCAGGTTCGGGTCCGAAACTAGTCGGGCTACCCCGATAAATACGCGTGATTAAACCGTTACATCATTTAATAAGGATTAAATTATTGAGCGTAGGAGTAGAGAGTCATTTAAACATAGAATTAATTGTGTTTACATACTCAATTACGTATGATTTTTATCAGATCTCATGTCATTATTAATATCCTTGATAAACCATTATTTACCAGGCTGCAATTTAATACTAGTACAGTCCCTGAAGACCTAGTTTAAATAAACGAACTAATATGAAAAAAACTACACTTAAAACTGCACAGATAAAAAAATCTCATTCCAAACTTTGACAGCCCTGTCATTTAGAACTAGTATTCAAATTAGGAAAACACATTCATTAGTGCAAGTCAAAAGAGTCCCTAAAAATCATGCCAGAACCAAAATGGCGAACCATTGCATTTGAGAGTGAATCCTTTTTGGAAGCGACAATATGAAGTGAACCTGTACCATGAGCTTTTAAGGTACAATTTCTGTCGGTGTGGAAGCGAGACAGATGAATATATAAGGCATAGCGGCATCTCGCTTCTACAATAGCATTTGTATAGCATTATGGCTTCATAGTACATGTGAGCTGGTAATAAACATGTGTGATGTTAATCCTTGTGCTGTTTCAAAGCAAAGCCTACAGTACGGGGCTAATCAGGGCGACAGATTATAACAAGGATAGACACCACATTTCATATCCCGGATTATTCACTTGATGAGCTCGTGTCATTACAATTTGAATGGATATAATGTACCTACTACTATTTTAAAAGTATTGTTTAAGGTATTATGTTGAATAAAAAAATCCACTTCATGTATCCAATGACTAGAACACGTTTATGATAAAAAAAATAGGTGTTTATGAGGTTTGAATAAATTTAAAATGCAATTTTTATTTAATATGATGCAATTCGTAGTTTTTTTAGAAATACGGCTCTGTTGCGAGCGCGGTCCGAGCCTTGTAGCAATGGTGAGGGATTTCTCTTGTTTAATTTTTCTTCGTACTTATTATCTTAGTTGATGATAAAAAAAAATCGCGCCTAGGGGTATTTTACGTCAGATATATGAACTGGGCTACTTTTGTAATACGCTTAAAAAGCACCGTGTATTTATAAACTAGGTATGGTACGTATTTATAATTTGAGTTTATAAATAGCACCTAAATAATAGGTAACTGATACCCAAATCTTAGTTTAATACCTATGTTTAGTTTAGTACTACATTAAGATTTCGATATTAAACATCAATAGAATATTTGTCGTTTTATGTTTAAATATAATGAGAGACTATTAGTATTGTATCGGCTTTATATTAAACATAATAAAGTGGAAATGCCATATACCAGATGTATTTAACGCCTACACAAAATGTTTTAGCCACGCGTTGCGGGACAATTTTGCTAAAACATTTTAACAATTAGAATTATTAGTCATGTTGTGTTTAGTCATAGTTCCTGTTAATAAAAAAAATGGTAGAGAAGAAGAAGAAAACATATAGTAATATATGAATGTAGGTTAGTACAGGGATAAATAATATCTGTCAATTCATAATTAGTTCAGTAAATTCCTCGCAAAAGTTATCTTATGAATGAATTAAAAAAAAACTAAACTTATCTTACGCAGTAAAGGTTTTAAACTTACGTCGCGGCGGATTTTCAAAACATTCAAGTCACATTCGCAGACACCCAGACTCAAGACAAGCATTGAATATAAACCTTCCATGATACAAGGATTAAAGAAATAGGTGCGGGAGTCGTTTGAAAAAAAAACAACCTACTTCAAACCAATTACATGTTATTTGAAATACGATGAAAACTAAGCCTGTTCGAAATGAATTTCAGCACATAACGAGGCTTATTGATACTCACAGATCAATACACTATGAATGGACAGGTAACTAACACGGATAAATAACTTTTATACGAAGTTAATTAGCGGTGAAATAGTTGTATCGAACTGGTAAAACATTCATAAGTGTAGGCCTAATTACGTTGAAGAAACTGTGTCGAAATAACAATTACGATAGAATTGGGAATTAGTTAGTGGTGTTTCTATTTCTTTTCGATGAGACTTTTTAAATAGATTATTCAGTTACTGAAACATTAGGGATATGGGGATCAGATGCACGAGTTATTTATAAAAAGAACGTTTGGTCGACTCTACCCATGATCAGAAGGGTGGTCTGCATTTTGCTCCAAGTTTTAGCATTGACACACAACGTGGCAATGCAGCCAGCCTTCTGCACACTTCTCCCGACTTTGGCAAGGACGAAGATGTCTTTTTTGATGCTTTGCGTATATTATTTATTTTGCATTAATATTCAGTTTAATATGGCTTAAAAAAATGTTAATATTAAATTCAGTTACTCATTTTAGATGAATTCTTAGTTTACCTAGTGAGACGAGTCGATCAATGACTGTCTCCATTTGATTGTTAGGTGGTGTGACAACCAAGCCAATCGTTGCAGCTCAAGATACGACTCCTGTTTTAAGGAGAACATCCACACTCATATATAGACGATCACCCTAATTAAATGCAATTCTAATGGAAGTCTTTTAATACAGCAAAACATTAAACAAAAAGACTAGTTACCATTTATTTTAACTTCTTATACATAAAAAAAAATAACTACACAGGATGTTTTATTATCTGTTATGCAATTCGAAGTCTATTAATTCACTATTTACCAAAGAGAATCCATAAGGTCACGGAGCTATCGAAATCAGATAAACAACGAAATAAACAGTTAATTAGTTAGTTGTTATTTACCGTGCAATAACTCAGGTGAGGTCGAGGCGATGAGAGGTCGCAGATCCTGCCCTATTGAACCACTATGTTGCTGACACAACACAGGTATAGTGTTTGTCAGTTCTTACATAACGACCTAAAGTTTAGCACTTTGTAGAGTTATCTTCACTTTACTACTTTTGTTGTCTGTACTGATTCCTAAAAGGTATAATAATACCACCCTGTATATGTTCCACTGCTGGGCTCAGACGTATTCCCGTATAGCGAAGGGTCGAGCATTCATCACCACGCTAGCTCACTGCGGGTGGGCAATTTCAGATTCCAATATTTGGAAACTTGGTTTCTTTCACCTTTTGTCAGCAGAGTCTAGAAAAATTGAAAAATGACGTAAAACTTTGAAAAGTCTTTCTGGTACTTTGGCTGCTTTGGAATCGAACCTGAACCTCGTGCATACAAATCCGTACATAGAGCCCCTAGGCGGCATTTTCCATTAAAAATATCTCAATCATATTCTGAACAAATTCAAAATGAAGGTTACTGTAGAAATCGATAAATAAAGGCCCTTGAATTTGCGTGTTGATATAAGCGTGCATTTAATTTATGTAAATCGTAGTATTTCAGACCGCGATCTGTAGCTACTAAAATTTAATTGCAAAATACTTAGACAAGAACCATCATGTTTCTTTATTTTAGCATTGTTTGAGATGTAGCTTATTAATCTACTTAAAATAAAATCGATCTCTCGTATTCTGATTGATGGTGACGAAGCTGACGAAGGTGACTGGGGCATTTGTTTTTTTTGTCAATGAAAACAGTTGTCGATAAAGGAAAAGTATTACTCATTGTCAAAGTACTAGTCATATAGTATATACGCGCAATATTTTTAACTAGCTGTTGCCCGCGACTTCGTCCCCGTGGGTAGAAGATATAAGTTATGATTTAGGTATACCTGTACGGTTTTTTTCACATTTTCCATTGTATCTTAGCTCCTATTAGTCGCAGCGTGACGGTTTATAGCCTAAAGCCTTCCTCGATGAATGGTCTATTCAACACAAAAATATTTTTTCAATTTGGACCAGTAGTTTCTGAGATTAGCGCATTCAAAACAAACAAACAAACAAACTCTTCAGCTTTATATATTAGTATAGATACGAATAATTGCTTGTATTTCCTCACATTTTAAACAAATAGTTCCATCGCAATTACCCCAAAAGAGCAAGAAATATTAACATACTTTCCATAACAGTTACCATTTTAAAAATAAACTTGTGTTCTAATTGCAGCTTTAAAAATCTTGTAAACACGTCTAACTTGATTCTCAAACATTCACAAACTGTTGCAAACACGTGCAGATATTTTTTAATTTGTAATTACAAACAGTTGGAGTAAAGTTGTATATTGCGTAAACTTGGCAAAAGCCATAAGTTTCAACCCTGTGTTACCTATTATTAATCTTCCGGCTATCAATTATTTCTTAGCTTTAACTTATTTTGTAATTCTCTGCAATATTGTAGATTATAGGTACAGAGCAGATTTATAAGTTGGACATTAACCTTAAAGTACTGCCTAAATAATCTATACTCTATACTAATATATAAAGCTGAAGAGTTTGTTTGTTTGTTTGAACGCGCTAATCTCAGGAACTACTGGTCCAAATTGAAAAATTATTTTTGTGTTGAATAGACCATTCATCGAGGAAGGCTTTAGGCTATAAACCATCACGCTGCGACTAATAGGAGCGAACATACTAAGGAAAATGTGAAAAAAACCGAGCAGGTACCTAAATCATAACTTATATCTTCTACCCACGGGGACGAAGTCGCGGGCAACAGCTAGTATTTTAATATGCTTGTCTTTTCGGGTCAACGTAATTTGATTAAATCCATTTCAATAAGTTGGTGGTCGGTATGATTGTAATCAGGAAAATAAAATGAGTAGAACAGAGCAGAAAGTATCTTATCAAGTCTTGATAGAAGTCTCTTGCAGGTTAACTCATTATTGGTCTCCCTTTTCTTCTGCCACTCTTGTCTATTCTGCGCGTCCCTTATCCAGGACTATTACTATGAAGAGCTAGTAGAATTTTTAGAATTTTCAAAAATAAAGTGTAAGCGAAAAATTAACATTTAAATAATTTTAATTATTTATTGAAGTACAGTTTACTCACGCGTATTTTTTGGGATAGCCCGACTAGTTTCGGCTCTAACCGGGGTCCTTAACCATAAGCTGACGCGGAGAATTCCGCGAACACACCGATTAAATAAATAATTATGAATCCGCCTCACGAAAGTTTATACCAATATTTAATTATTAATTTCGTGTGTTTACTTCCTTAAACACAAAACTCTGAGCAATTCTTCTGAATTCTGGTATCATTCTAAGAGGTATGCCAAAAACAGACCACAAATTTCTTATAGGAAAGCAAAACCCACTATAATCATCATTGGCCTAGCCTTTTCCCAACTATGTTGGGGTCGGCTACCAGTCCAACCGGTTTCAGCTAAGTACCAGTGTTTTACAAGGAGCGACTGCCTATCTGACCTCCTCAACCCAGTTACCTGGGCGACACGATACCCCTTGGTTAGGCTGGTTGTCAGACTTTTCAAGCTTCTGACTACCTATGACGACTGTCAAAGATATAAGAATAACAACCGGGACCCACAATTTAACGTGCCTTCCGAAACACGGAGGAACTCCTTATGACAAAGATGGTCACCCATCTACGGACCAACCGCGTCAAGCATAGCTTAACCTGTGATCGTTTCACATCTGCGGTTATAGCTTAGCCACGAGCTCCTCAAGCTCGCAAAACCCACTATAAATAGCTCATATTTGTATAGTTCCCTCTACACCAATATCGTAACTCAATATTTATAATAGCTTCTAACAATACGTCCGTAGAATACCGAATTTTATCAACTCCTGTAAACTAAGTTAGTGGCTGTCAATCTGCTGAGCCCGAGATATCACGACTTAGCTTTGATTGATGAAGCTGTCCCGACACAAATCGATACGATATGTAACTTTGACTAGTTTATAATTGTATAGAGATGATAAAAACACCTTTTTTAATAGAAATATTTCTATACTTAATACTTCTCGAGAACGAGAGTTGTAGGTATTAATGTGTAGAACCTGTTTTAAGACAACAAATTAAAACTACCTACAAACGGCGCGCGGCGTTGCTATGCTATTTTGGGGTAAAATGTATTCATTGCTTTTAGCCGGTCATAAACCAAGATAGTGTCATGAGACGGTATTCAAATTATTTATTATTAGACCTGGTTGTAGTTCGCGTAATTAAAATGAAATCATTTATTCTGCAAGTATATATCGTGACTTTTCTATTTCTTTTTCAGGTACGCTGGCGACAATATTTCTATAGTCTAACCCTGAGAAGATATGTCAAAACAAACCCGCAGTCTCTTTTAAATTCCAAACAATTTTACAATGCTTAAAAGTGTATAAACCAATTCACAGTATGTTCAATATAAAGGATCTACTTATAGGTCGAATAGATTACAATGAAGTCATGAAGACAATTCAAATACAACTCAAGAATTCTCAAGAATGCAACGTATACTTCATGAGTACTCTATTCAAGGCATGTTCACAATAAATTATCGTAAACAATCATTTATAAACATAATTTAAATACAAATAACATATGTTACATAAATAAATGGATAAGCAAACTATAGGATTAACAAACAAGTTAAAATACAACAAGAAACAAGATTTTAACATTCGCCTCACAAAATTATCAGTCAACAAGATCCTAATATAATATTATAAATGCGAAAGTAACTCTGTCTGTCTGTCTGTTACGCTTTCACATCTAAACCACTGAACTGATTTTTATGAAATTTGGTACAGAGCTGACCTTGAGAAAGAACATACGATATTTTTTATCCCGGACTTTTGAAGAGTTCTCGTGGAAACGCGATATTACCGACCTCGACGTGGGCGAAGCCGCGGGCGAAAAGCCAGTTTATGATAAAAAGCATGCTGTATACATTATTCATTAGATATTTTAAATAAAATCTGTTTACAATAACCATAACAAAATGTAACTTATTTAAACTGATGTTATAAAAGGAGGCTTTATTAAGACAGGTAACGCTTAAGTTCTTTACATAATGGTAAACTGTCAGATTATATATTTTCTTCGAGTACAACGAATTGCTCACGCGTATTTATCGTGATCACTTGACTAGTTTCTGACCCAATCGAAGTCCTTAATCATTAGCTGACGCGATTTTGCAAAGAAACTCTTTGGAAATTTGATAAGAAAGTCTTTGGAAAACTGAAAATGAATTATGAATGTTTTTATTTATTACTTCTTTCCTTTCAATCCACCGTTTGACATAACTTACTACAAATAAAACTTTTGTAAAAAATGTCCCATTCAACCTCAAGAACTGCTGGACCGATTTGGATAATTAGTTTTATTTTCAACTGTGGAAGTACAAAGTGTAACACTTTATATAAGGAAGGATTACTTGAATGCCATGATAGTTGTTGCATCAAAAAACCCTCAATTAGTGTATTCATCATCCATAATTGTATCATCAAAAGAATCTGTCCCTGTTTCCCAGTTTACAGTTCACTAATTAGATATTGTTCCTGCTATGCATTTTCCTTATGGTTCAGACTACATCTTAAAAACAGCTAAACTATTATCAGTCGGTACTGCGTTTTAATTATCAAAAAGTGTAAAACTTTTAGGAAATTGAGACAGACCCTGGCAGGATTCTCTTTAAATTTCTTCAAGTACTCTTATTAATTAGGTATATTAATAACCCTAAACCTAGACTTTGAGTTTAGTACTCAAAGTCTAGGTTTTTAGTTATTGTATAGATCGCACAGACATATTGAACGAAAAAAATAACAACATTAAAAGAAAGAAAAAGTCACCTTACACTTAGCAACTTAGCCCAATGATGCAGTCATAGCGGTTCAGATAAATGCATGACATAGAGAACTTCATAATAACAAGACCTTCATTGATAAGAAACTTAAACTAAATTAGATAAAATAAGACTAAATTCCAAATACATTATGATACATTTAAACGACACAGTTCAAGGGCATTAGAAAGTGCTAAATAAATGAAGTGATGACTTACAAATGTAGGGTGAAGGGAGGTCAATACTTAAGAGATGACAAGTCAATGAACCCGTTGACCATCGCAGCCTATATACAAAATGGTTCCGGATTTCTCATCAAAGCCTTTATCGTTTCCTGACAGTTTAATTTATGTGTGAAAGAAGATTAATACATAAAATAATGTAAATAAGGGCCGGGTTAACCTTGATTTCTCGATGCGTCAATGTTTTTGCGTAGTTCAATGTTATATACAGCTAATTATACATATTATGATAACGGAGTCATAATATGGTTAAACTGAGTAATGAGAACTAGGATAGATGTAACGTCATTGCAGTTTCTAATCTGTGAAGGGGAAAAACCCAGTTTTAGTACTTGTTCATTTGTTAATTGATAACGTTCAACTTATTGTATGCAATTAAAGAAATGGTTTAATATTATTACTTACGATCACGTCGGCTACAATATGACTAAGGCCAACAAGCGAAAGAGAGTTGCATAAAAATTGTACCTACTCAGATTATAATTTATTTTTATTTTTTACTTTTTTACTTTACCATTAATTTTTTTATTTTTTATTATACTTTTTAAGTTCCCTTTGACAACTGCCCATCTGATACTTGTAACGCTGATTAAAAATAAATGTTCCCAAACAATATTGAACACAATTGTTGTTAAGCGATTATCATCACATCAAGGAATTCCTCATGATCGAGGTCCACAGCTGGGCATAGGCCTCCCAATAGTTGCGTCACAAACCTGGTCCTCCGCCTTCCGCATCCAGTCCGTGCCAGCTTTTTAGGTCATCAATTCATCACAATATTAGCACTTTAATTTCATTTTTTCCACGTTTTTATAAACTCACTTTCTCGTTTGTTTGTTTGTCGTTTCGGTTGGATTTTTGTAACGCAATTTTAAGGCACTTCCCGATAAGCTAGCGGGCTGAAATTTTTAGGGTAGCTTCAAACCCGATAACAATGCAATTTACAACTATAAAAACTGCTGGACCGACTGTGATCATTTGAATGGAGTGACAATTAAAAACTTGGGTATTTAGATTTTTTAAAGGTTATATCAGCTCTATACAGTTCCTCGTCAACACTTAGTTCACGATGGACAAGTAATGAAAACAACAAAGTACGACAAAGATCTTTAGGCGGGGAGCCAGCTGTCGAACACGTTATCTGTTGCCGACTCCGACTGCCTCGCGAACTCTGATAACAGACCTACACGTTTCTAAAGATTTACAGATTTTCCACAAAGTAGCTGGATGTGGATAAAGAGGTTTAAAGATGACCCTAGTAAAAGCTGGACTGATATTTACAGAGGTTTTATTTCCAAAAAAAAAAGGTTATTGGACGTTTATTAATTTTTTGCTCTAAATACGAATTTCTTTGTACTTCTGATCGGTTTTAGTTTTTTCTCAGGTTAGAAATAAATTTGAACAATTGATGAGTCAATACTTCAAATTTCTTTTGGAAAATCAAGCTTTCACCTTTTATTGCAACTTAAGCAACATTAGTGGGTTTTGTACCGATATATTAAAAGAACCTTATTAAAAAGGATTAGCTGTATGTCCACCTGCTTGTAATTGGTTACCAATATCTTGTTATATTGTTATTTCAGAAATGTTTGTAGGATCTGAGGTGATACGTCTAGGAACCAATGCAAGTAATGGAAGATTTTCAGACCACTTTTACTCAACAACGTAAGCTTACACAATAAAACAGAAGAATCAAGCCGACCGGTCAAGAGTGATCACAAAAAACTATGAGTAAGCGTCTATAAATAGAATCTTATATTTTTAGAAGGGACATTCCAATCCGTCAAGCGAAACTAAGATTTATTATTGCACACAATTAGGTCGATAACTGCCTGCATTTATTCATGCACTTTGCAATAACTGGGACAGTTTTTAAGATAATGTTATTGGATTAAAAATGACATAAGTAAGTGTAACTATTACAATCTTAATTTTACTTGTTTTACAAATTATCTCAAGAGATAAGGTTTCGCGTAACGTGTTAAATAACACAAGTTTTATAAACAAAAGTTTATTGAACCCACTAAAAGTCATTTCATAATACATAATTGAGTAATAAAGCCAAAGTATTATTTCAGTCCAGATCTCAAACAACTTTCAATTGTGTGGGAAAACGAGCAATTATGAAATTCGTGCATTGTTACCGAAAAAGTTTAGTCTAATTAAATGGTATTAATGAATATGTCTTATAGTATGAATTTAGTCTATTTAAATAGAACGATAATAAACGAATAATTTCGCTCATCGGAGAGCAGCTCGTGGCTAAGCTATAACCGCATAAGTCATTCGATCATAGGTTAAGCTATGCTTGATGCGGTTGGTCCGTAGATGGGTGACCATCTTTGTCCCGGCTGTTATTCCTACATCTTTGACAGTCGTTACAGGTAGTCAGAAGCTTGAAAAGTCTAACAGCCAGTCTAACCAAGGGGTGTCGTGTTGCCCAGGTAACTGGGTTGAGGAGGTCGGATAGGCAGTCGCTCCTTGTAAAACACTGGTACTTAGCTGAAACCGGTTGGACTGGTAGCCGACCCCAACATAGTTGGGAAAAGGCTAGGCCGATGATGATTAATAATCTCGTTCATTGAACTCTACAATTATTATATTAAAACAATTCAACATTGATTACTCTGCCTTTAGTTACTTAACATATTCATTAAGGGACGCGGTACTTTACCTGACTGCACAGCATGAATAATTAATTCCTTATGCTGATGTCGTACAGAAAAAAAACATGCACCTGTTATGTGATGTCATCAGATGGACTCTACGTCCAACTTTCATTAGCCAATTCTATTGTTGTCCTGCTCCTGTAAAAATGCGTACAGTTACAATGTATTTATGCCTTAAAGCAAGATGGTAGAAATCTTTTTTTGCCCCTCGGGAGAGGAATTAGGTAGCGTCAGACTTTTACCGTCAAAACTTAAACCACCATGCTACGCCATAAGCGTTCTAGTGTCGGTGCGTGGCATTTTCTATAGTACGCCTTGATCAAATACAAAGTTTGAAATCAACCACCAAGCGTAATAAAAAAAAATAAAGACTGAATCACCATTTCCTATGAATTCAATGTTTTAAAAAAAAACGTTATTAAATTAAATCGGACCTCCTTATTGACTCAGACCGACAAATTAATAAACATTATGAATTAAGAACAATATACATTCTGTTAAGGTAACACTATTGTAAAATGTTTTATTAATATTTATAAGTTAAATAATGGGCTTATACGTTTTGCGTGGTCCAAGGATATCCAACATAGTACGGTCAGCAAGAAAATTCTTAACACAATTCGATTCATAAAACAACTAACTATACTCGATCAAATTGAACAAGTTGCTGTTTTATTAAATTACAGTTAACGTTTTAACAAAGTACGTACATTTAAGACACATTAAACGCTAAATCTCTCACAACCCCGATAATTACTGGCAGTTTTTATTTCTAATTGTGATAATGGACTTGTGTTGCTGTCTGTACTCTTTAGTGCCATCTGTATGCGAAGTACGTTTCGATACGTCATGGTGTTATGAGGATTGGGGGTGATATGCGTCAAAGATCGGAATTACGGCGGTTATTATGTATTAAGACGTAATAGGAACCTATCGGGAGCCCGTCGATACAAGTTATGTGACGTAAATTACCGTTAAGTACAGAATAAAGAATGGACTAATCTGACTGCACGGATAGCCGAGTGAATGAGGTGATCATGCCGAACCCACTGAGTGAGAATTGTCGCGGGTTCAATCCCCATATAGGACAAGCATTCGTGGATCAAACAAATGCGAAATGCAAATGTTGACTTAAATGTTTGTGGATACCATAAATGGTAACAACCATAAATGGTGGTACCAAATTTCGTATTTACTAGTGCCTATACGTTTAAATATCGCACGAAGTAATGCCCCTTTGAATTGAAGTACTTTTGGTAAATATTTGATACGGTAGATTATGGATTATTCCAATCTTTTATTATAAGCAGAATGATTTTGAACTAAAAATGCTTAAATATCAATTAAACATACATTAGATGTAGTCATCACTTTTTGTTTCATATAAAAAGGCAAATGTAAGAAGTTAAATCGGATGTTTTGTTCTAAAGTGTGATTAGTTTGTGATGGCCTCAAATAACTGACATTTGTCGTCAAGACATCAAAAGTTAATAACTATGCTAACAAGAAAACTCATACCTAAACAATAAACCACTAGAAACGTAGAAATTAACTGTATCACCAGCAGAATTCATCGCGGGTTCGATCCCAGCAAAGAGCAAATATTTGTGTGATCCACGAATTCTTTTTCTGAGTATTTTGTTCTCCGGTTTTCGATATGCTATTTTATAACTCAAAAGAAGAAAAAAAATAACCATCAGTCAAGTTGCTGTAGTTTAGTATTGTAGGTTTAAAGGATTTGACAAAAAAGCGAAAACAATTGTTTTAAAACTGTGCACTTATACTGTGCTCGATCGATACTGAATCCAAAAACCCAAACAGCTGACGGAAGGTATACGGCTCTCAAATTCAAATGAAATTTGCCTAATCATATCTTCCGGATGCCGAATAAGTTTTGGGCTACGGCCACCACAGATAATCAAAAAGATGAGACCGCTTTCTTCTTGCGAAGTTGGCTGAAGAAAGAGGTTTTGCCTCTGCAGCAGGATGCTAAACACTAGTAACAATAACTCTACATTGATTCAAAACAAGTACCTTACTTCCAAATTATCTATGTCCAGAATATTACCTACAAATCAAATCCCACAAGTCTCAAAACCATATTTGTACCGTAGATCTCTCTTCAATAAACCACAAGACAATATTTGTACACACGAGAGATTTATAGCTACATCGTCAATGGATCATAACACATTAAAAAGGGTCACTTGTTGAGCTGTCATTCATATTTGTTTCTACTGGCCTACTGATAGCAAGTGACCTATTTCCTGTACCGGGCCTACCAATATACCTTCAAGGAGGACTGATTGGAGCTGTGCGGAAGAGATAGCGTTCTACATATTGTAGAGCGACATCTCTTTCGCACAAGTGCTGTGGTTTTACTTCAAGAGGTGATAGGAAAAATATAGTAAGGAAATGAAATGCTTCAAGTTTATTTTAAATATGGTACTTACATTATGTTTACAACATTATTTAAATTCTATGAATTGTGATTTAGATGTTTGATAAACGTTGCAGCAAGCAGTTCCCAAATGCAAAACGGAATAAGAAGTGGCTTAGTTTAGTAACATCGAATCAGATTAATGTCGTAGATAACTGTGATAAATGCGTAAACATCCGCATCATGTTTGATAGAAAAACCTTTAAATCCTTGTTCCGTGATGGAGTTTCACAAACGTTCTAATTACAATAAAAAGTCGTCTAAGACCATTTGTATTGCATCATATGTTTGTTCTACACAGGGATCCTGGGCTTGATCAGCACTGGGTAGTGATGGATAGCTAGCATTATTGTATTCTTATTTCTTAATTATTTACTTATTGAAAACAAATTCTAGTAATTGCTTGACAACAGCAACCTCAATCTTAACAAAAATTAGTTATCTCAAATCGAACATAATAGCTATATCCTTCGAATTTTAGGTCAGTACGCACCTGCGCTCGCTAACGATGATAAATTAATCTCAACTCAATTTATGAACAACTAATCTACGTCTATACCTAGTTACTATTTGGTATAGATTCTGGTATTTAGTCACGTGAGATAGTTAGCAAGAGCCGAGTCCTTGCGAGGCATTTCACACCTAACAAGACAGGCCTATTGCACATTCGAAACGACCATGCATCACAGTCTATTTTTAAACGTCGAATACGTACATAGACAAACCTTTAAACCTCCAAGGTGCACCGAGACATATAAGGCAGAACGCACAGTTCCTTTGCAATCGCAACACCCAACAGATTATCACGAATAAGAAAACAATCTGTCAAGTGTTTCAAGACCAAAGAGTTATTTGTCATGATTGAGTTATGGCCCAGATTTATAGCTGTCATATGCCACACACCAAATTTGACCCAATTCGCACCTAACGTCTAAATTGAAACACGCGCAATATTCTACAACAACATTTATTTTACAACTTAAAATATATTTACAATAACTTAAAACGAAATTAAAACTAAAGAAATGCTTTGGTTGAAATTTCCTGGAAGTTAAAGAAACTGGTGACATTTAAATATATTTTTCAATCTAAGTACAAAAAGCCAATCATAATTTTGCCACAATTAGTATTTACAAAATAAATTTTAAAAACTATTATCGCGTGTTCTAGGCGTCCGGCGTCCAGGGAAACTAAAGTAGGTACAATAATTGCTAAATGAAGATCTATCACAAGGTTATCACACCAAAGATAAACTTCTTAACACACGCTAGAAAACAATGAAAATAAGGAGTAACTTATCACACTTTAAGATAGGTCGAGCTAGCTTGTAAACATTGATTTGATAACGAGGCACTTGACACTTGCACTTGGCAAACTTGGAACCGTGTACGATAAACGTGAGGTCATGACTGAGAACTGTGCATAGAATAGATTCACTCAAAACATTTTCACTTAAGGAAATTGTCATTCGATATTATTTGAGATCGTTCGTGGTTAGTCGATGCTTCGAACCAGTTCAACCCATCCTCATGATGTTACGTCGTCGGAGCAGGCGCTCCATTGCGTAGAACACGCGATCTGACCCTCAGTAGGGGCACACGATCCCCCCCGCGCCGGGCACTGCTATGGAGTCAGGGAAGTGCACCCTGCAGATCTCCTTGTAGGTCTTGCCTTGTCTGGGCGCTCTGTCGACGTTTCTCGGCTTGGCATTCTGGTACCCGTAGTTAGGATTCTGGTAGCCGCCTGCATAACCGTAGTTCCCGTCGTACCCATAGTTCCCATAGCCGCTGTAGCCGTAAGATCTTCTCGCGTTACCGTTAATGGCGTCGTATATCGCGTCGAAGAAGGGCTTGCTCTCGACGGTGACGGCGAGGCAAAGCGCGGCGATCAGCAGGACCCGTATGGCAGACATCGCGGAAGGGTAGTGCGTAATTGTGTCAATTCAGTTGACGGTCAGGCCGGCCTCAGTCTGCGGAAGCTCACTCCGGTGGCGTTTAATCGCGAATGGTGCCGGGTGTTCATGCAGCCGGCTTATATATCGGCCTCGGATCATCCGACGGCGGACAGCTCGGGTGCGCGCGCGCAGGGTTCACGGTCTGTACCCTGGACTCGCATTGGACTACTGATTGCTGCGGAATATTCGAAGGGTACGTTTTGTAAGACGTTTCGTAAACAGGAAGCGTTTCGCTGAGACACTTTGTTCGCTTTAAGCTAGATTGTAAGTGGGTTTTACACTTTAATATCTCAGTAAAGTAAATTGTCGTAGACTGGTTTGGTTTTGTGCATTACGATAATTTCCTCATTGATAAACAATATATTTATAGCCTATTATTACTCACTGCAACATTAATAGTGATGTAATAATGACTATACGCAGAATTATGTATATTTCTCCTTACAGATTACTCACGTTAATTAGAAGACTGAAAATATTAATAACAAAAAAATAAATTAAGATTACAAGCGCAAATATAAAACGACACAAACATGAACAAATTAAAACACATCTTTTAAAAAAAATATTTTATACTCTATCAGCACTGTTCAAAATCCAAAAAAAAAACTCATTTCAAATTACCAACATAAACAAGCAACTTTCATTAAACACTTATAAAACGGTAGCTTCGTGCACGTGATTAGATAATTTCCTTACATAATATCTTCGCGGTGGCGAGCAGGCAATGTTAAGGTAGCGAGTCAAGTTCACTGGTGGTGCGAGCGTTCACCTCCGCCAGTAATTTGCGATTCAGCACGACGCTTCACACTGATGTGGCTGAATGAAGTTATGCCTTTGCCTGCCTACGTTTTTAAAAGGGAAAGGTATTTTTGTTCTAGTTTATAAGCGGTTTTATAATTATGTAACGGAATTTCCAATTGAATGTTAAGATTTCCAAATGAGGTACTTTTAAAATGTTATTTTTGTTGTGCCTAAAAGCAAGTTGGTCAATCAAAATCGAAAACTATAAAATATTCTAATTCAATTTTGAATTTGGAAGATGAAAAACACGACAAAATACTGGCACTCACATAAAAAGTAAACAAATACAAAAGTTGTTTAAAAAAACGATCAGGACGTTATTTTTTTACATTGAAATGAATTCGCATCCGTAGTGGCCAGTCACGTATGTCGAGCACGTAGGTTCTAAGTAAATTACAGACCCATTCACTAGCCTAATTCGCGTATAATGAAAACACATGTGTGTATGTCCGTCCATAGCAGGTTATTAACACGATTACCCGCCATATAAGTCATCGATAGCTCTATAAAATCAAGTCTCTTATTTATAGACAGCACAGCTATAATTCGATAAAATGATCGGAAATTGTGGACGAAAATAAAGTCTTACTGCTTGCTTTAAGGTCTATTTTAAGTAAAAGAGTTTCATTAAGATAATAAATACAATTAGGTACCATTTGGGAAATCACATAATTTTGCTATCAATTTTCTAAAATTGAATAGATATTATAATCGAATTTACACAAAAAAACATCGATCTTATTTACCGTTAATACAGAATCTTTAATAAATAAAAAGACACTTTACATCGCAAGTTCGAATCCCATGGGAAAGTCATCAATCATTCAGTTACAAAAAGCCTTGAATAATACAATGGACTTTTATCTAAGTACCTATTTATTTCTTGTAAATCAATAACCGTCACCTGGCGCTTTAAGCCTATAAGCTGACAAGCTTAGCTGATCATATTACGTCTACTTAGCATATAACAAGAATTAATCGCCTTAATTCTGTATACTACACTAAAGTGATGATTAGTACACGAACCATTATGAAATTTGCGAAAACAGTTGATAAACGTTCTAACCTTGCTGCTTGCTGCAAATTCAGAACATAACACGACACAAAAAAAAGTTCCAATCAAACAAAAAAACAACACACACAACAACAAAACAAATAACAGAACTGTTTTACGGACAAAAGCATGTCAATTTGAAATTGGAACACCATTTGAATTGAGAAGCGGGTGAACACAGCACTGGGGAAAGTTAATTATTACGGTAAAAAAACAACAAATTTTAGTTTTATATCAACCTACAATCCATTCAATGGACATATTAAAATCCCTAACAGAAATTCACTCTTTGTTTTCTAAGTTCAATCAAGTAGAGAAACCATAAACAAAACAACATCTTAAAAAAAAACACTTCAAAGTTCTCTATTCAAAACGTAAACAAAGTCAAACCGCTTTAATTTCAGATCTGCGCAGAAACCGTTGAATTCTATTTATAAAATGTCAGAACAAACCCAGACACTTTAATTACGCCTGTGATACACGTTGTAAAATCAATAGAACGGTTGCAACATTACGTTCACAAACGGGAATTTCGCAATTGTAGGCTAGAATGAAATGCAGGGCCGCCAACCTATCAAAGCGAACGAATTATTTTGGTTGACTGTAACCATTCCGTTTAGTCGCTCGCTGTAGGGTTAATTCCAGATAAATAGAGTGTCAACGGCTGGATTCTCTGTGGATTCTCAATGCGAATGGATAAACAAGAGCATTGTCAGTGATCAATTTGGATAATTAGCTGCTCCAATTGGAATTTCTAGTTTTGAATGGGGATTCAATTTATGTTTGAACTATGTTGAGGCTTTACGCTTTGAATGTATGAGGCATTAGTTGGTATTACATATTGAAATATTGGAGGAACGATTACCCATCGTGAAGGGTGGGCGAAACTGGGTGCTGTCCAATGTAAATGGTGCTGACCTTCAAAAAGTGCTACTTAGTAGCCTAATTTTAATAAATGAATTTTGATTTTTTTTTTGAAGTAAGGGTTCTTTATGGCTTCTACTAGTACCTTAAGTACGTTTTTTGGCAAAAATATTATGAATCCAGTTGGGTATTTTCAAAAATCCTTTTCGCCATTCGACTTTTTCCTGTTATCTGAAAACTTGCTTTGTTTATATCTAGGTTTAGATAACAAAGCTAAGAGTTAGACCTAGAATCGTAGCGATAAGAGAATTGAGCGAATTCTAAGATAATAACAAAACTCGGGTCTTCCCGATAGCAGAGGAAACTGTTGCAGTGTCTCATAAAGTAAATTATCCTGTTATTACAAGAGCAATGTTTAGTTTTCATTTAATAGTCTTCAAATTACTTTGAGTAGACAAGTCATCACGTATTTTAAGTTCATACTTCAAATCTACAGATCACCTCCAGACATTAAGATATGAGAACACTACTCTTAACATGAAATTAAATATTTTTCCTATAAAACTAGCTTAAACATATAATAAGTTTCTGTCCTAGGTCCCAAAAATTCTATAAAGCCTTCTTCTCCACCCATGAAGACCTCTTTTTATAAAATCCAGTAATAGGTTGTATAGTAGGCTTTGTTAACACCAAACCAAATAAACTCCAAACAATGCACCTAAGTTTTTTATAATAACTATCGTGAGACTGATTCATTATTAAATGATGTAACGGTTTACTCACGCGTATTTATCGGGCTACCCCGATAAATACGCGTGAGTAAACCGTTACATCATTTAATAATGCACCTAAGGGTATAACTACACAGAACTTTCATACCTACCTACCAATCTACCATATCTTAGAAGGTTCTAGAACGTTCTAGAACTCTAGATGTGAATATTAGAGAATGCTGTCATTACTTAACTCCGCACGCATTTGACCCACTCATAAATCTATAGATACTTGCTACAGTGACACATAGCAAGCTTCATATTATATTCGATGGCATACCAAACGCCATTCCTGCAGCTTTACTCACGTTCACATTTATTTTAAACGGTTTCGTTTTATGGAGGCATTGCATAACGGTTGTCGTGGCCATAGAGATACAAGAAAGGATGGGAATGATGGGATAGATGTAAACTTGGTTCAGGAGTTACTAAGTTGATGGTTAGCTACGACTCTTCACATAACTGGCATGTTGGTCTTGTGGTTAGTGACCCTGACTGCTATACCGGAGGTCGTGGGTTCGATTCCCACCCATGACAAATGTTTGAATGATGAGCATGATCATTTGTTCTGTATCTAGTGTACTGCCAGCCGAGTGGTTGAGGTCACCACGCCAAATTCAATGAGCGCGACGGGTCGCGGGTTCGATCCCCGCGTGGAACAAGCATTAGTTTGATCCACTAATCTGAGCTTGTTTTGAGTCTTTGTGCACGTGTTTTGTACCTTCAACACAAGGATTAAATTCTATGTAATCACTTTTATGAAGACAGGTAAAATGGTAACGTATACAGGGAATCTGGACATCTTTATAATATCTAACCTAAAATCATAGTAATAACCAAATTCACTTTCACATTATGCCCTCAAAAAATAATTCACCAATTGTACCTAAAAGCTTCTAAATGCGACAGATTCAACGACCTTTTGCGAATGCTTTGAGAATAGTCCCCCGAGGATGTTGAAGTATTTGTATAGGACCAGCTTACAGCACTCGCTATTGATATGCGGGCCCCTATTATCTACCTTCGTAACTATAGTTTCGTAGTGTATGAATTTATGTGTTTATTCGATGATGTGTGATAACTCGGTTGAAAGCCCAGGGTCAAGTGACCTTTGCCTCGCCGGCCTCAGTCTTAGATTTAAGGAAAGGGATGAAACAGATTATAATATATTGAGTTCGTTGCTTAGGAATTGGAGCTATTCAGTAGATTGGAAAATATTATTTTTAATTATTTTCCGATGACTTATCAAAAAAGCAACTTTTATTCATATGTTGAAGTTGAAATATAATTAAATAAAAATTATTCTAAGTTGCACGAAGTTCGATCGTTTGATATGTCATTTATCTATATGCTCCAAATTAAGAAAAAATATCATAAAAGCATTTTCAGCAGTACCAGTAAAATAAATAGCATCCCAGTATCGTAGTACACTAGGTACAACTGAGTACATCGAGCCCAAGTCTCATGTCCATAAGATACCGAACTTTATGGACTGTAAAAACTTAGCTTTATGCACTTGTGAGCACAAGTGTACTGCAGTCCATAGCACAAGTGTGTAGCCAAATATTGCGAGTAACGTTACAGGGATGTAATATTGGTGAAACATGCTTTTAGATATTTTTTATGTTTTAATTTTATTATTATTTTTTGTTCAGGACTATGTAGGACTATGATACTTAATTTAAAAATTCTTAAGTTATGTTAAATGTACTTCTGGGGATATCTCTATACTTTCTTTTTTATTGTGACCTCTTTTGTTTTTTTTTGTGTTTTCTCTTTTGTGCTCCAAAAGGATTTTTTTTTTTAATTTTCGTCTCCCTCATTTTAGCGCTTAATCAAAGTGTCGCGTTGGTCTTACGAGGGGATCGACCCCGTAACACATCACACGCAGTAAGATCGCCATGTCGACTGAGTATCGATGAATCACAATCACCTTTTAATAAGGAAATCTTATTGGCTCTAACATATAACATTAACACTATAAGTAGGTTGTATTTTACTCCGGGGAATTAATGCGTAATATACACACAATGTATTCAACAAACTACGCGTCTTAAACAAAACACCATTAAAGATATACCTACGTAACTTAAGAAGTACCTCATTACAATAAAATTATTTAAATACAAACGCACTTCGCGAATGTATCAATGTTACAAGAGATTTTTAAATATATTCATCCATATTTATATACTAGCTGTTGCCCGCGACTTTATCCACGTGGTTAGAATTTTCCCCGTCTTTTCCACATTTTCCAATATATCTTCGCTCCTTTTAGTCGCAGCGTGATGTTATATAGCCTATAGCCTTCCTTGATAAATGGTCTATTCGACACAAAAAGAATTTTTCAAATCGAACCAGTAAGTAGTTCCTGAGATTGGCGCGTTCAAACAAACAAACAAACAAACTCTTCAGCTTTATATATTAGTATTGATTTAAATAAAGTAATTCTGTCTGTTAGTCCCTCGTACCTGATTTTGCTGGTAAACCGCTGAACTTATTTTGGTAAAACTTTAGTATCAGCACTAAGTTGTTTCTTGGTAGCCAATACCAAGAGAAACTGGGGTAGACAAGGGTCGAGACGCTAGTGAATTGGATAAAAGCTAGCACTATAATATAATGGAGGTAATTAGTCCTAATCCCATAGGAAATCAGTCTGCAGTTCTTCCTTGAAGATCTTTGGAATACCACCTCTCAAATCGCACCTATCTTACTACTAATATATAAAGCTGAAGAGTTTGTTTGATTGTTTGTTTGTTTGAACGCGCTAATGTCAGGAACTACTGGCTTAAATTGAAAAAAAAATCTTTTTGTGTTGAATAGACCATTAATCGAGGAAGGTTTTAGGCTATAAACCATCACGCTGCAACTAATAGGAGCGAAGATACAATGGAAAATGTGAAAAAAACAGGGCAGGTATAAATCATAACTTATATCTTCTACTCACGGGGACGAAGTCGCGGGCAACAGCTAGTTCAGCAATATGTACCCAAGAACAAAGGTTATTCTTTAAAGGAATTTATTTAAATTGCAATAATTTTCCATTTTCCCATTACTTACCTACTATCAAAGTTCCTACATATATTTGCATGTATATAGAAATACAATTCAATACAAAGACATAATCTTGTATATTCTTTGTCTCGCCTACTTCTTATGCATTATATACTATTTACTTCACGTACTAAAGCCATAAAGAGTCACGTGACAGCATTTATATGCGGATATTACAAGTTATTTGATAGATATCAGCGTAATCGTAAAATCAATGATATAATAATTACGTGGCAACATTGACGTTTATGGCTTACCTGCGCATAATCTGTGGATGACTCATAAATAATAATAAATGCTTTTAAATTCTTCGTATGCAAATAATTGATAATTATCATTAAATGTGTGTGTGTGTTAATTATTTAATCTGCAATTATATGAATCTTCACATAATATTTTTTAACAACAAAATCATACAGTCGCTTTTAAATAGGAACCAGACTTGATGAAATTTTCGAGTACCGAATGACAGCTATTTCACGACAAATAAAAAAAAGAATTACTTACCAAAATCGATTCATCCCACTGAGAGCCTCCTTCCCTTTTAAGCTGATAAAAATGACTTTAATTTCTTTGTTCTTTACTTACTCGTAGATATGGTGACAACTAAAACCTTAAGCATATAATACATAGGTGCATATATCCTAATCCTAATATAGCGTTGCATCTATTTATATAGCTATTGTGCAAACTTATGGAAGACCGGCTCTATAAAAAGAAAAATGTATTGAACATCCAATAAATCTGTCATACTTACGCGCATGACATCAACACTTGCTTTACATAATCCATCGTAGAGTCGCCTCAAATAGCACAGCCATAAATATGTTAATAATGTTAGGAGTAACTCTTAGTGCCTTGAGAGAAAATATTACCCAACACAATTATAAACAAATCAGGAATATAAAAGCATGTTCATAGATTGGAGCAGCTACTTGAAAAAGTATCTGTTTAAAAACACTTTTTAATTAAATACACTTGATCTAATAATTTCTCATGTAAAAAAAAACCTGTCAGGTTTGAGGTTTCCTAAAGACATGCTAAAGAAAAGCATTTTTTAGGAAAAAAAATAAAATTTATGGGCCAACCGTTACTTTACCTCGATTTTCGATTTTGACTTTTGTAGCGCCGACTACAATGCTTACATAGTGTGTGAAGAGTCATGGAATATAGCTTGGCGATAGACAGATGAACAGAAAAACGGTCAGATATCGGAGCTTGAGAATAATATCCCAACTTAGACTTTCGAAGCTGAGGCCCTTCCGAGCTTCTCCGAGAAATTAAAGCTTACTTTCATTTCTCGGATTGTTTCCTAGAGGGACAAAATGGGCATGGCAAGACATCCAAACTTTACTATCCTTGTTCCGAATCTGAGTGTCTTTGCAGAGCATGTGACTTGTAAAATCTCTGCGACATAACAATTAAATTCCTCATGCGGGAATAGTTTAAAAAGAAAGCTCAGATTCCATATCACGACTCCAAACTGAAACCAATACCATCCACCCTAACCAACTCGTATAGTGCTGACGTACGTTACTAGGCAATGAAGTTAAAAGCTTACCTTCAGAAGGAAGCATTATCGTTTAATACGTCGTAATGCTGGGGCAGTTAACTGCCCATTTGACGTCCATCCTATCTGAGGCCCATAGCTCTCAATACATGACTGCCTTTATGTGAATATCTGGCAGTAACTAGATACTTCTTTGAACGTAGATCTGGAATAGTTTGAAAAGAAGACGGATTATTCACATAATTATATACATATGTCACTTATAAGTGCAAAGAAATCGGAGAAATTTGGAAATTGTGATGCGTACTTTTCGAGTTTGAAATTGCGAACCGAATTTATGCAGACTGAAAAAAAAGAAATACTTTTATTTATCTTTTCTTTTTTCCTTGGAGTTAGGTTGCCGGCTTCAATGGACGAATGTAAGTCCACTTTTGAACTGTTAAAATACTTGAACAGAAAATGATGCCAAGTTAGGGCCTTCATTGCTATACTTAAATTCATCTAAGGTGGAGGTTAACTGACTGTTCACCTGTTCACAGTCAAGACATGCTAGACGAACATGTAGGTAGTCTTTATTTAGCATGAAATATTACTTATTAAATTTGTAACTTTATCTGTACTTATTGTACGTACAAAATAAGCCAGTTGTGAGTTTTACAAACCGGGCAAATAATATTGTTTAACTCTGTTTTAGAATTAAAGAATCTTGCATCAAATATAACGTGCAATAAGAATAAGGTTTCATCAAGGAGTTTCAAACCGAGACGTGAACGGATCGATAACTCAGTCTTATTATAGATAGGTACGAGGTATATCTGATCAGGCCATCAACAGGACCCAGTGACCTTTTCTCAAAAACCTCCAAGCAGAAATCGTCGAGTTTTTAATCAATAGATGGTACCAATTTTAGGCGTTTGTAATTAATACGTCGCTTCGTCGAATGCGGTTTATGTCAACGCAGACAAAGCGACGGAGACAAATTACATAGAGTGGTAACATTGTTGGAAAGAAAGGCATGGAGAAGTACCTAATTAAATTTTTGAATAAAAAATGTCATATGTCAAATAATTTATAGGTAGAAACTCATTATTCTTCACAATAACAAGCACTTTGAAACTGCCGTGTTTGAAAAAAGAAAGGAATTCTAAATTTAAAACATGTATGATGCTTAAACGAAAGGTTTGCGTTTTTCTTTTTTTTACAAATGTAATTTCCTACCGGTAACATACGCATTAAACGGCTTTTTTTATTTTTGTCAAGAAACAATATAAAAATATTGTTCTACTGAGCATCTCCATGACACTTCCGCAATTTCCATTTTAGATTAGGTACCTAATCTACAGTATTTTACAGTTGAAACAATGAGCTGCCAATTTGTGGTCTCTACTCTCTAGTTAGCTAATCTAATATTTGTATGCTGCTCAAACAGAGTATCCAACTGCCGTTAAATTACATTAAAAATATGACTAAAGTCCTCTTATCCTCCGTTCCTATTTACTTTTCTATTTCCACCAAAAAAACAACACAACCAAAAATAAATTCCAGCCTTTTGAGTGAGCAATTCCTTAACCGAAAAATTCATTGTAGAGTCCTTTAATTTTCCATACAGTTTCCTCTATAAAAATCTGTCTATTCCTATAATGTACACTTTGATATCCCACACCTCCAAAATCTATTTCCTAGAGCCTAACAAATCCTTGAGCGTGGTGTTGGCAGGCGATTGAACTGACCTTCCGTAAGTTCATTGCCGGCAGACGAGCCGCACTGCCGGCAGTGTAAGGTTGAGGCCAGGTATTCGTACACGCTGTAGGGAACTGACAGACTATACTACTTGTGTACTAGGTAGGTTATAATTATAACGTAAAGGATTTATAAAAAGTTGAAGTAGGTATGTTAAAAAACTGTGGAGAGCATTTTTTGTAAAATATTTAAGATCGTCTTACGCAGTGGGGTACAAATAAATGTTTTCGAGTATATTTATTGCTTATTAAGGGTAATCTAAGCCAACAAAAAAACAGACGACTTTCACAAAGTATACTACCAATTGCCGCCTAAATTCTAAAGACGCCAATCATTACACAACTGTCAGATTGTACTTGAGAAGCAAAGACAAAAAGTTTATTTTTGGTATTTTTTTAAATATCAACAAACTTTACAAAGTATACAAGGAACATTCAAATTCAAAACAACGGCTCGGCTGTTAACAACAAACTACAATACCTTACATAAGAACACACATAACGGATTGTTAGTGTCGGCTGTCGGTTAGAGCGGCATCAATCAAAACGGAACGGCCTTACAACTATCAAGTGCCGAATTCACTCGTAATCCCGATTGACCTCGGAGCCGACGACAAATTATAGCTAATGCATCTCAATGTCGCTCCGTAGGGCTGTGTGAAAGTTGTATAGTGTTCCTGTAATATAATACAGTAATGTAACACGAGGAAATTGTTTCTGAGGAAATGATATGGGGAAATGGTCTGATGTATCATGTGAAATGTGAAGGAAAGAGTTTTCAATTCAAGCCTAAACTAGATCTTTTACAAGTTTATTTTAATAACACAAGCAAACAACGAATTTCAAATGAATATTACTGAGCCAAACTTGATGTTTGTATGGGATAAAATAACAGATATTTTACGTAAAATGAAAGGAGAATTAATAAAATCGGCTCGCCAGTCCGAGATTCCGAAGTAACAAACCTAAAACCTAAAAAAAATGCAGACCAGTTACAGCAAATTGAGGGTGCTGCCGATTTCATATGTAATGTTTACCAGCAGGCTCGCGATTAGAGAAGTTGTTGCTATAGGCAGAAGATTAATAAATGTATACCTATACTTAGACATAATACTCATTGTTGTTTCTTGCATTAATGCAATCTAATTATTAATCTCTTATGTCATTTAAATTCTGTTATCGATTTGGCCAGACTGTTTTGCATGACAAAGACACGCGTAGGTACTTTTAAAAATATTTTATCTGGAGCGGTTTTCTTCGTGTTACTTGAAGAGATTTATTCGCCTAGGACGACATTTCTATGACTAGGACCGTTACATTTGACTTAACGTTTTAACGACACTAAGGATTTAATTAATTGTATCGCGAGGTGTTTCACAAACATTCAAGTCACATGCACGAAGACACCCAGACTCAGGACAAGCATTCGTGGATAACACAAACGCTAGGCCTACGCGGGGATCGAACCCGCGACTCGTAACGCTCAGTTTGGCTAGGTGAACTCAACGACTCGACTATACATGCAGTCAATGCATATTAAAAATCTTCAGTTGAAGGTATTTTCCATGATTACTTATGAAACTACGTTCAATTTTTCTAGGGGGTTAACAGTGCAGGTCATGTTGAGACAGATATTAAATTAAACGGTTGGGTATATCTACAAAATAATGACGATAATTCAACAGAATGAGAACAAGACTAAAATCTATCTAAAATGACGAAGCCTAAAAACACAAACGCAGATGAAACATCGAGTACTGGCCACTCAAAGACTAACAATGCCAAATACATCGTTAATTGGCAACACTGATTGGAGGTAACAAATGAATATTCCAAAATGTTGGTCGTTCTTAGTTTTCAGAAACAAAAGCCGTATTTCAGTTTCACTATTCCATGATTGAATAATTAATGAGAGCTCTCGTATACAAGGCAATCTCCAATTCGTAACGAATATAGTCTCCAACTAACCCCGGCCAGACAAATTCTGGGCTACCAGAGTTATCTATAGGTAGGACTATCTCTAAGTAAAATTATTGCAGTTGTCGGAGAAACATATATTTTGGCGGCGGTTTAGTGCTCGCTATGCTACAGAATCTTGACAAGATGGAACAGTCCAATGAAAACCCAAATGAGCCGACATCTTTAAGGCCGATTACTGTAAAGCCAGGGTAGCGCCCGAAGATGTCTGAAAAGATGATACACTATACAGTGATGATGCAACAATGATGACCTAGAACCGCTTTCCACTTACCCCGTACGGTAGACACTCGGGAAGCGAATTGTCTGGTCTTTAGAGACTGCGACCCCGTCCTTGTTTCGACATTTCTTCTCAGAGCAGTCTGATAGGAAGTGTTGACTCCAGCGTTCTCTATATTATATATCGATATATTATATCCTACTTGCAGAATAAACGATTTCATTTCATTTCGGTTTCAGCGCCTCACTCGTCTCCGGAGGCGTACTCCATCGGTAGAAGCCTCACGGACATCTGTAAACCGAGTAGTGGTAGGCCTTTACCACACCGCAGAAGACGTTGTGTTAACTGGAATACAGTATGTTGGTACCTTGTTACGATGTACGTAATTGAACTCCTACGAAACGGCTCGAACGATTGTGATGAAATTTATGCATTGGGTAGGTCTGAAAATCGGACATTTGTTTTTCCTTCCCCCTATTTTAATTTTTTTTTATTCCCACTCACTTTCTTTCGGCAAAACTACACTTAGTCTCTTTATAAAGTTCGTCCTTGACTCAAACTTACACAAGCCAGCTATAAGGACGAAAGGAGCAGCCCTAAGCGCGGTGGAGGCCGACCGATATTCACGTTACACTGACTCATTGACTCATTTACACATCATGCAGTTCCAGTAACCATAGCGTGGTCGTAGAGTGTAACTGGGCGCTTTGGACTACTGGTTTAGATTTGCAATACATAGTTCCATTTTTACCTGGGTGCATCTTTTTTTGACTGTAAGGTAGAACTACTGGTATTTTAGAAGCCGGTTTTTTACTTTAAGAAGGACCAAGATCATACTAATGAGTATGTGAGAATATTGACCTTAATAATAATATGCCATTTCATTTTATTTCATATTCTCACAGTAGTCCGAGCAGAGGAATTCTTATACAGCCATGACACTACATATCATGTTTTCAGCTCCATTTTATCAATTCCTTGAACTAGTGTTATCTTTATTCATTGAAGGATTACTAATAAATATATAATTAATACGTAAGTTTCGCAGAAATATGTTGTTTACGTTTTATCGTAACCTTAACGAACATTGTTATTTTAAATGTTAATAGTGTTTCTACTAATTGAACGGAAAATGTACTAATTCAAACTACATTATATTTTAATGTAGGCTGATTAATTTTTGGTCATTTAGCATAGACTATATCCATAATTCGGTCCGCTTTTGATGTTTAGGTTTTTGAAGATTAATCTAACCTGTGTGTGGAAGCTCGGGTACAAATGTAGATATGACACAAATATTAATCGAATCAGGATGTTTTTAACAAATAATAAAATAACAATGTTTCGTAACTAGCATGCCTCACCAACCTAATTTGTTGCGTAATTCTCAGATTCCTTGGTTTCAGAATAAGATTATCTGATGCTATTCAATAAGGAAGACAATTTCCTTATTAGTTATATTATCCGATTTCTATTGCAATCCTATCTTGTCGTTATGAAAGCAAGGTAGGTAAGATTTATAATGTAGAATTATTCGTATAGAGATTGGCTGACCTATCACGATTTTCATGTTGCAGCCTCTTATATCGTCTTCAAAAGGTGCATAGACCACAGGTAGTAATTTATTTCCTTACTAGTAGAGACTTTTGCAATTTGATATATTGTGGTCGTGGTTATAAATGACTATCATATGGCAGAACTACTAACTTGCTGCCAATAAGATCATATGGTATCTCTATCATTATTTCACTCTAGACAGGTGGGCACCTAAGTACCTATACTACCTATGTAAGTAGGTATATGCCCGTAATGAATTTATGAATAAAGTCAAATAAGCTTGTACGTTGCATAATAAAACTAAAGGAAACTGATTAACAACATCACAATAATGTAGATTATGTAAATTACTACGATATTTGCAACTAAAACAACCAATAAGTTTCCTCTCATAGCAAAAAATTGTTTATTTTAAATAACAAAATATGAAGGACTTAGTCCGCTGTACAAACTTAAACATTAGTGGACAATCAAACTTATTAGCTATAGTGTTCAGGATGCTGTGACTGCTCCCACGCAACCGACCGACAAGCGACGCAGTCTTTTTACGCCAGAGGGCATCAAACCCGTCGGTACGTGCATCAGCGAACATGCCCGATGCACTGCAGAAGCGCGGAAGCCGTAACAGTGCCCTGAACGCATTGTTATATTGGACTCGCAGAGCACTATAAGCCCGTTGGGTATAGTTAGCCCACAGACCCCCAGCGTATAGTGAGGTACAATATGCCTTAAATAAGGTAATTTTGACCCCATCTGTACACCGGGAAAATCTGCGAGCCAACATGTTCGCCCTAACTGACAGTGCTCTGCGTTCCCTTTCCATGTCCATGTCGTCCTTCAGGTCGTCAGTTAACCAATGTCCAAGATATTTAAAGTTGAAGACTCTTTTCAGCGATACACCATTAAGAACAATCGGCTGTATTGGTGGACTCTTTGGACCCGATTTGAACGCCATGCATACGGACTTCTTTACATTGTATATCAAACCGTGAGAGGCAACAAACAACTCACACACTGCAATAAGCTTCCGAAGAGCACCGATTGAGGGAGCCAGCAGCACCATGTCATCTGCATAGCTGAAGTTGTTACAGCAAACACCATCAACATAGCATCCGACACGCATGCCGCTAAGCTCCTCAATCAAGGCATTTACGTACAGGTTGAAGAGTAAGGGAGAACTCAACCCCCCTTGTCTCACCCCACACTCCAACCTGCTCGCATTCGAAAGCTCGCCCGCCCACCTCACACGGTTCTCCTGGTTGATATACCAATACCTCAGGAGAGATACCAACTCTGTCGGCACACTTGTGTTAGCCAATTTCTCCCACAGGACATCATAGGCCACGAGATCAAAGGCTTTGCTCAAGTCCAGGAAACAGGCGTATACAGGAGTTCGTCTATCTGTATAGTACTTGACAGTGTGCTTCAGACTATATATGGCTGTGTCAGTAGACAGCCCAGGTCGAAACCCGAACTGAGCATCATGCAGTTTAATGTGCATTGTAAAATGTGAATTGAGTACACTGTCAAGCACCTTAGCTAAAATGGTCGCCAATATAATATAATATAGTCCTGTATATAATATAGTCCTGTAGTAATACATGTACGTCTGTAGTACGCTCCACGCGCTGGGGTCGGTGTCCACGGCCGCGCCATCAGACGGCCTTCCCGACTCGTAGACGTTACAATCAATATTAATATGTTTACAGTTCACACCTCACTGCCTACCGTCTTCCTATGTCCCGAACAGGATCTCAATGAGATAAATATATTATTCGGATGTAGATTGGCCATGAAAGAAGAGGTTTCGAGATGGTTCTAGATAGTTCAGTAAATTTCGTTCAAAGCTAAAAACCGAGTTCAGTATTTAGCGTTTATAATATTAGTGGGATATAATGTGTTTGTATAAAAAGGAATGCCAAGATACAGAATTAAGTATAGTTAGGAACTAGGTAGACCGTATTGAGCCCTGTCGGGACGAAATTATTTTTCTATAGATGAGACAAACTTCGTGGAGAAAATTGAATTTCAAATATTGGGTCCTGGAATCGGAGACCTACATACATTGAACAAGAGTGGTGATCAATACAATTCGTGTCTACATAAGAAGAGGCTACTACAAGGCAGTCGAAAAAAAAACATTATTATTAAAAAATGAGCCATATCTAGCGACTCCCTAGCGACATCTTTTGAAAGTTTACCACACTACTACACATAAACAGCTATCAGCACTATCTTCGTTCCCAATAGATGGCGCTGTTACATGCAAGAACATTACCACTAAAATAAAACCATGCCATGAAATTCGAAGTAATTTTATTATATATTACTTACAGTTCATTATCATAATCCATTATAAATATTGTCCTATACATAAAACGATTACAACCATAATAAATTAGAACCTCTTCTGTACAATGTACAGACAGACGGCTAAAAAGAATAGGAATGCAAAAAACATGATAACTTTGTCAGTAAACTCTCGTCGGCCATACTTCTTAAGTAATTTACTAGATTCAGATATTGTGCTGGCTGTGTTTTGTAGCTCTGATTGCGTACCCTGGAAAAAAAAACATTTAAAAATATAAAGTTTGTGTTATGATCACGTGTGACGAGACGACGTTATAGGGTCATCGAACTTATACATGATTGTCATTTTGTATACGCAACAATGACAAACTAAACGATGCAGCATATTACTAGGTTATAGAATATAGGTAACGTAAAAGATTACGATATCGGTATAATTAATCATGATAAAATTGAGTAGGAATTTAATCAGTGTCATTAATACTAATCCATATGATAATTTTAATATCAATATTTCTAAAAAAGTTTAACTTTTGTAGAGATACATCAATTCGAAAATGTAGCTTCTAAAAATTAATTAATTAATTATTAACACAACAAGCTTGTTTCATCAATACTTCCATACCAATATTATAAAGTGGAAAAGTTTATTATTTAATTTGTAATGGCTTTTAAACTAATGAAATGATTTTTTTTAATTCTTCCTACTATACCACTATCTATCATTCATTAATAATATTTCATAAGACTTATTTAATCCTTGCTGGCTTACTCCTCCCTGAATCCACAATCTTGATAATGATTATTTATTACTAAAAGCCAAACACGATTAATATAACTATCCACTAGATAAGACAGCTGCATCAAATTAAATGCGATAAAAGAAATCAATGACAAGTTTAAGGCATCAGTTTAAGGCGATGTAATGAAACTCAATTTTCTACACCATCTAACATAAGCGCAAATCTGGCAGAGGTCAAACATCGGCTTTGTTGATATTTACAAAATACCCAAAATAAAAAAAGTTTTTTATTTCAAATAGGCAAATTTCTAGGCACTTTTAAAACGTCATAGTAAAAACTCTAGTTCCGGTTCCAAAATGTCATTCCTATGGAGAAGAACCGGCAAGAAACTTCCTACTAATACACTCCTTAGAATAGACATTTTACTTGTTTGTAAATAAATATGTTTGATAATAAAATCCTTACATGTACAGTAGAACTGGATGACACCAAGCTGTCTAATGTGTCTTGACTCCGCTGCGCTGTGTCTGCTAGTTGTCTGCTAATAGACAACAACTGTTCCGTCACACCTGAGGAGGAATAACAACAGTTGGTTTGGCTGATAATAATCTCTTAATAAATATGACTAATGAGGTTATTGTACAGTTCCAACACTCCTTCTTTGCTTCTGTGTTTTAATTATGAATAATGGAATCGATTTTTTTATTGCACGCCACATAAGTACAAGATTCAATAAAGGCAAATAGATACAGTACATTATTACACTTATTAAATAAAAAGTTTTTTTAATATTTTGACTTACAAAATATATTTCCTTACCTGAGGACATTTTGAGCAATCCATCCCGATCAACTTTAGTATTTCTTTTCCTAAGTCCACTCTCGTCCCCTTCACCGGACTTCAGTAAGTCCTCTCTTTGAGCCTTCTCTATAGCAAACATACTGGTTATGTTGGCATCCTTGAATTCTTTTAGAAGACTGGAAATAATAATTGATATGATGAAGTAGTGACAGATTTAAATATTTCTGATACATTTAAGTTGATTAAGTTTCTTATGGATATAAATAATAAAAAAAATATCAGTTGGTTCTTTACAGAAGTACATCATTATTTCCATCGAAAACAGTCACTTGTGTACTTGTACAGAATACTTAGGATTCTAAACACCCCATTTAGAATTCCAAATACTCTTGGAGACTTACTTAGCAATGTGTAATTGAGAGCAAGGCTATATTATCATTAAACACTTCAGTGGTCAGTTTGATTACTAAGCTCGGAGCTCTGATATAATAAACTGTCTGACGGAAGAGCTAATGCTTAAACCTATTAAAAGTCATTAGAAACAAAGCTGATTACAATCCAAACTTTACAAATTCCAACATAGAACAAAACTGCATAATATGTTGTTGTATCTTATCTTACTTATAAACTGTTAAACACTTGAACAGATAATTTGAAAAGAGGAAAAATTCCAATAAAGTATTGGCCACAAACAAAACACAGTTTAATGTAAACTTTTATAAAACACAAAGTATGTTAACATTTGTTTATTTTTAAATAGTATGAATGAGATGGCGCGATGAACTGGATGCGTACCACAAACAGTGGATGGCAAAAGCAATAGACCGGACAGAGTGGAAGAATCTAAGGGAGGCCTTTGCCCTGCAGTGGGAAAGTAACGGCTGAAAAAAAAAAATTGTATATTTTCTTACCAAGCTAGTTGATGTCTTTGTGACTCGACTTCACTCCCATACTTGATGTTCCCAACATCCTTGCCATAGAGCTCCAAACTCTCCAGGTCATCTCGCAACACTGATATGGCAGCTCTTCCCTTCTCATTCAGCTTGTTTAAAGCTTCCATTGATTCCCTACATTCTAAAATGTCCTGGAAAGCACAATAAAAGCTGCTTATTCTCCCCGTTGAGATATGTTTAAGTATATTATGAGACAAGAGTAGTTGATGAAGCAATAAACCTAAAATAAAACATTGCAGTCTTTTCTAAAGTCAACAACAAAAATACTCTGCTTCAACTCAAATATCTAAGGAATTCATAACATATACAGTCCACTTCCTCCGTACGAGACAATGGTAACAATAAGAGACAAAGCCAAAAAAAACTCACACGTGCAGCAATGTTAACACTGTATTTTTTATTTATAATTACCTGAATAATGTTTTTCACTGTAAAATGATGCTTGGCTAATTGTTTCACATAATTCTGATATATTGTGTCGGGACTATCGGCTTTTCCAAATACCTTTTTGGAAAAGTCACTACCCAAATCTCGCTCCGATTTTAAATTCATTTCGCTATGAACAATAGAATTACAATAATAAATTGGCTACTGCTGTTTTATTTTTGAAACTTTTGATTGCCGTCGTCTGTCAGTGTGACGTTTTAATTATTGACGTTTCAGTTTCGATTTTCACGACTGTGCAGTGACCTCTTTACACGATATGATATTAACATGGCAACACACAATATTCTTAAGCAGTAAAGAGCAATAAAAATTGAAATATTTCACATCAAGGAATAGAAAAAACACGTTTTAGACTATTATTTTAATTATATGCATAGTTTGTCAACTCCCTTGACGTAAATCCATGAAACTGAAAGTTTCCCACAAATTCTAAGATCAATATCAAAAGTCGGGATAAATAAGTAGTACCAATATTATAACTGTACAAGCAGCTGTAGTCAATAAATTATATGTTGGTACTTTATATGTAAGTCATATCAATACTAGCACACGTTTATTTTTGTTCAAACGATGTTTCTTTTTTTTCTAATAAATACTAAACCAATCATACTATCTTATTACAATAAAGTTAGGACATTCCAGTAAAAATCTTTTTATTTGCGGATCAAACTGGTGTAATATTTATTGATAAATAGTTACAATAACGAAAACAAATTACAAAAAATATTAACAAACCTAAAATAAATCACGAAATAATTTACTCTTCCTACATTGATTATACACAATACATTTACAGACTGTTACTAATAATCATGCTATGGATTAATATTAATATCGTCCATGAAATCATCGTAAACGTTGTCATCCAGGTATAAAGCATGATAACCCTGAAAGCCTGTTAACTTTCTTCGACATGTAGGACATACTGGCTTTAGAATCAAGGCCTTCTGAAGACAATTTCTACAAAACACGTGGCCGCACTTCGTGGAGACGACAGTCTCTTTTCCTAAATTATTGAAGCATATGGGACATCTAATCCTCAAGAGTTGTTTACGTCTAGATTTAGGCTGTGAATATAGAAAAATATTGTTTACTTACCTACGTAGTTTTATAATTCTACATTTTCAGTAAAGCATTTTGTTATAAAAGGGCAAACTTATTGATAGGAAAGCTACAGCTTTTTGAAGACGGGAGACATGTTGTGCGCTATTGATCCAAATATATTAAACTTTGCAATCAAACAAAAATAGTTAGTTAAATCACATTCATTTTGCAACAGTAGAAGTTGGCTACTAAAGTTGGACGAATATGTCGTGAGAAATTTGAAACTGCAGTCCAAACAGTCACAATAGCCCAAAATGGTGTGTAGCGGACTTATCGCTAGATTTATTCAGACTACATTTTTGTTGCAATATGTCATATATTCGCTACAAATCTACGTCACATATATTATCTTACTTTAGTCTTTTGTTTCTTAGTTTTCTTCTCTTTTACTAATTTCTCCTTTGCGTCCAGAACTCCAGGCGTCATTCCCGTGTATTGATATTGTGTTTCCTTATATGTTATAGATATTTTCATTGAGATGGTAAAATCATTTTACAAATAATTTGATTTGTCAGACATTATTTTGACATTTCATCTGACAGATTCTCTTGTTAGAAAAGAACTGTCTATTTTCTCGTGCCTTTAAATAGTATTATAGCAAAGAGCTGATAATAAATTAAGAAAATCTCGTACCTACAGACACATGCAACTAAATACAGTAGATAGTTGTGATTGATATTTCCGGATTGAAGTTCAGTACGTGATTTCCTATTGGGCCAGTAAGGCTACACACACTTATAAACTGACTGTATATATACATATACGGGACATCTATTCAGATGTACCGTAGATGTTATGTTTATTTTTGCACATCCATATTTTGGCTCGAAACCACAAGCTGCTCATACTATATTAAAGGCCCTTTTCCTATATTTCTTGTGTTCTCCCCATTGTTTTACTGCCATTATTTTAAGACACGGTTACAAATAATTATTTTCAATCTCCATTCGCAGACAATTTATTTTTTTAAATGTGGTAAAATGAAACAATTTATCCTCTTAATAAACACATTGTATTCATAATAAATAATTACAAAGTCAGTGATTACGAGAAACCTTCGTGTATAAATGTAAACTTAGTTTTACTAGTATTCGAAGCATTTTTGCATTTACTTCTTAATAATTTTACTAATTTCTTTGGTCCACAGCAAAAAAGGCTTAAATGTTCCCTGGAAAAAAAAATACAATCGTATTATAAGAGAGAAAAAAAAATGTTATTAGCTTTGGATAAGGGTCCTATATTTGTACCTTGTGGTACACCTAATTGCTGTAAATTACAAAGTTCATAATCGTTTGTCGAACGAAAGTACGCTGTAACAGTAATAGTACTTTTTGGTTAAGCAAATATGTAGACTGACCTTAAGCGTTACCAAATTTAAATACTATGTTTATGTTTCCAAGAAAATTACCTAAAATATCATGATTAACCTATTCATAAGCTATTCAAAAGTTAAATTATCATACCCAGGATATAAATGTACCCAATATCCAAAAACTCGGTCCCAATGCGGTCTCCCTCGTCTAACCCTGCAGCCAAGCAAGGGATATTCTTTTGCTAAATTATAATTAATATCTTCCTGTGTGCCAGCTTTCTCAACGCTAGCATTTCTTTTCAGATTAGGAGTGAGTAGAGTCACTCTCTCCTCATCTTTATTTCTAGTTATAACGTGAGATAAACCTTTCTCGTTCATCACAATCATATGTGCGAGAGGAGATCTTTCTTCTTTAATATGTTTGAGTTCGTTTTGTGTGTTGGTCACGTAAAATTCTAAGTGCAGTCTATCTGGGCGGTTTGCGTTACGTAGTTCTAACATAGTTTTGTTTGCGAGACCGGCGAGCCAGGTTAGCTCCCGTTCGTTTCTTACTATCCAGAGAAGGTGGATTCTGCCAGGCAAATGGTTGCGCGGAGTTCTGAAATCAAACAAATTACAATTAAATTACAGTTTCCATCATAATAAAGATATGGATATAAGCGATTGATTACGGTACTTATACAAGTTAAACCTATCAGAGATATTAAAATCAATAGAGACAAAGAAAAAGCTGGCAAAATTACGGTAAATACGGCAAAATAGTACACAAACAATTAAAACAGCACTGTAGAATGAAAACAGTATAATGAAACATCAACAGTCTGGAATTAAAACAGTAATCTAGAAACACGCATGACCTATTAACAATCGCTAATGAACATTTAGAACACTCACTGCAACATGTCATGCAACACGGTAACGAACGGTGTGATCCCGACGCCGGCGGCTACGCAAATCGCGACTCCGCTGTGACACACACTTTGCATTGGACTTGAAAATGGACCATCCACTAATATACTGCAAAATAAATGGAAAATTATCATACAGACAATTAAACGGTATGTGTTCAGACAAGTTGGAAATAATAATAATACCTCAGTTCACTGGATTTTCTCGCCAACAATAATTTCTCGAATGATTCAGTCCAATCTCCTTTTACTCTAATCCATACTACGAAGCTTCTTTGGTATGACGTAGGAACCTGAAATATTATTTTATCAGATTAATAAAAATACTATGATATACTTTTCCAGGTACTATAGGGTTAGTCCCTATTTGTATCTAGCTAAGGCTTAGATCATGGTTTAATTGAATAATTATTAAATAGCCCTACAAATTAAGATGTACAAGGGTGCTTCAAGTTCCTAAAGACGTACAATTAAAAAAGCCTTTAGGCCCTGTCTATATACTTTGTCAAAATAAAATGCAAACTATAATATGTAAAGGCCATGGTCATATTATTTAACATCACCCGTTATGATATCATCTTAAGTAACATTCTCAAAACCATCTGCTCCAAGTTCATTGTAAACGCTATTGTCACTTACTTTATCAAACATACCGTACGATTGCTAATGGTCCAAGAACCAAATATGGAACAGTCACTAACATCCCACCCACGAAGTTATTACATTACAATTCTTCTAACATTGCCTATTATGTCGCATAACTATACACGTAAATGATACCTCAGTTCTCTTAAAAGTATTCCATTCAATGTCCTAAAGTACTAATTGCAGTTGTAGAAGCAACCGACACACGGCACTGATCGGCCGTAATAGCGTTTTTTTCACAGCTGTAATATATCTGGTATACCTACAAGCATAAAACTGAAATACTTTCACAAACTCAACTTATCGCAAAGCGATAATTATTGATTAAAATATGTTGCATATATCTTTAATTCAATCCCTAGAAATATCAAAAAACTTATACATCACCTTGACGACGGTGAAGGGATGCCACTCGATGAGCGAGACGTCCAAACATTGCAACAACACGTATTGCCCAGAGCGGCACTTGAAGTCTTGCGGACAGCTTAACGTCAGGCTTATGGTGCGACCCGCCATGTGACTCACCTACAATGTTCATGGAATTGTTTATTAGTAGAATGTGGGATGGCGATAATTCATGGTGCTTCTTGAAGTATAAGTAACATATTTGTTATTACAAAATAATTACAACACGCATTGAAAAGAGAATGTATTTTTTTTTGTAAGCCGTTAAGTGATCCGATATTACATAATTTTCAACAAACATCTATTTATTGATTACGATAGGGGTCCATCACCTTGATACCTACTCTTATGTATATTTGCAAACAACATTACTAAAAAGCCTTAACAAAAACTATAGCAGATCCAGCGGATACAATGGACTAACTCTTGAACCCTCTTTAATACGATATCAAATATTACCCGAGCTCAGGGGAACTGATTAAATCATGAATCCTAAATAGATAATGTCATAAATGCGAAATTACCCCCGGGACCATAACCCGTTAAGTAAGATTATGATAAAGTTAATATTCAATCTAAGTTGAGAATACTTATGAGACTAAATTCACAAGAAGCGCTTAGACAGGCTCGTATGTCTCAAATACCGCACCGGTACATTAAGGAGAATAACAGTTTTAAGAGAATTTTAAAAAGATGTTAATACCATATGAAATCGTCCATCGAATTCCATCCGAATGATGCAACTGACACGCGGAATCGATATTATTACTTGTTTAAAGATTTTTATTATTAAGGTTCGGGTGCATAAAAAATTGCATTTATAATTTTATTAGGATCTCTTTATAATTATAATATGTACATAAGTGTTGTTAATGTTTTGCGAAAATGTAGAGTCGATGTTATATCGTTCCTAAAAGTAACAAAAATATGAATTTCATCGCTACAGATTGTATAATATAGTTATATCACCTATGTATAAAGCTTCAGCATAGTCGGTTGTGGAATAAGAGGATTATGCAAAGCTTGATCGGTTATTGGATTAAATCGGACCACGTAACTATTTTGGCTAAAATCTTTAACTAAATATGGGCACGATACCGTATTAGCCTAGTTAGTTTACGACTTAAATCTACTTTAAACTGCATTTATGTTGACTATCAATTGTTTTGGACGTTCAACATTATGGCCTAATTGGTTAATGGGTTTTGAATGCAATTGAACTGATTGCCCATTCTGTTTTATGGAGAAATAGGATAATTTTCATTTTTAGTGTCTAATATTCTAATTTCTGTACCAGACTTCTAAGTTCGGTTATAACTACAGATATCAGTTTATCAACAGAAACAAATGAAAATACAATAAAGATTATTAAAAACAAAAAAAACATCATTTTTATCAAAACAAATACTTACATAAAGGATGTTAACTCTCGCTCTATTTCGGGTACAGATTCGCCACAGTAAATCTAAAATATAACAAGTCAGAGGCAAAGACATCCACAGCCAAGTCTGAAAAAAAGAACGGTGATTAAAACAGTCTTCTAAGCAGATTTTTTGCAGGCGTGGAAGGGAGACATCGCTACCATCTCCATCCATCGCCATCTCGCTTCTACAACAACAGCAGTCCTTAAAGACGTTATAGTACAGGAAATGATGTCTGGTATGCAGTCAGGCATTAAATATTCGACCCTAACCCCGCGGAATACTTAATGCTTTGTTCTCCAAAACAAAACAGGTCTCGATGGGAATCATTAAAGTCTATGAAAAAAGGAAGTCTAAATCTTAGCAGGTTCCTACGTCCAAAGACTATAGGACAAAAAAATTCAACTTAATGTCCATTTACAATTATGGGCCGTTTTTTACAGATTTTATGTGAATTATAAATTGTTTTTTTCTATAGACTTGAAGGTATTGGTGGAGCTTAATAATTTCTCAATATACTTAGTTCTTATTATGTGTGCTGGGATTTACTTAAGACAGCTAACCACAGTATGAATGTACTACATAAAACATCATGAGTAAAGCTTCATGTGATTTATTTATATATTAACTAAAATTAACTATAATAACCGCAATTGACATAATTTTGGTACACGGTGACTCTACAAAGGATGATGCCGTCAGAAACATCAATATTAGGTCACATGAGTCACAATTAGGGCATTTTACCGCCAGTATTCTAAGAAAGTTGACGCAGTTTTTACGATCGAAATACTGTATACAATATAATTCATGATAATGATGATGGATGTTTACACGGTTTTTGAGATCAAGAGATTATCATGAAAACTATTTAGTGTTTCTAAAATTAGTACCAACGCCTACAGTCAATGAAGTGCCAGGTTTACGGGCATGAGCATTTCGGATACATATAAAAAAATAGGCAATGACTTCGTTTTCAAGCTACTAAGCAAATTAGCTTTAACGCCTGCAAGGTACCGACAAATGGCAAATTGAAAAATCTAATATTTTAGGGGTCGCTAAGTACTAGTATTCATGGTACCTTGCAAATCTTGCCAGATTTCATCTCTGATCTACTGTTATCGTCCTTTACCGGATAAAAATATGATGATATGCATAGAAAATTGTTAATAGCACGCTATAGAATAACATCAGTCAATTTATTACATGCGGTGTAAGCGGTCTCATTGCTATTAGCGATATCTTCCAGACAACCTATGGAAGGACAGGAAAGATATAGAGGTTGGAAACTGGCAATATTCAGTATCATTATATCGCAACAATAATAAAGTTATCGGTAATTAATCTTAAAAAAACGCATTGAGAAAGGACAAATTATATTTAGGTTTAATGAGCTCAACCGTTGCTCGTAAATTCTATTATAATTCCATTCCCAATTCGTAAAGCCGCAGCTGGTCACTGAAAATTAGCCGCGCCTCTGCTAAACGTATCAATTTGTATTTAAACACACAATGGTACCGCAAAGCTCTATTCTGTACGCAATAAAGCTCAAAATACATTGACCGTAGGAATTTTAGATTCAGCTCAACATATACAGGTTTTGTAATAGATTAAAGCCATTCATAGGTTTCCCAACTGATTTAGGGCTTCATGTTAAATTTCTAAACGTGGTTAGGTATCAAGTTCACGACATCGGCTTAAGTTGTTAAAACTATAAGTAGTGACAGTTATCTATTGTTTCATTGCTAATTAAAATAAGCCTTTTAAAAAAACACAAAATGATGTTGTATAATATTTATTTTCAAAAATATTTTCACTGTTTAATAACAATTCATGATTTCGTGTTAAAAGGAAGAGTATAAATATGAAAGTCTTTAGAAGGTATTCTAAATGCAGAACATTCGATCCTATTTTAAAACCTATTAACGATTGGGTACAGGCTACTAATTAGCATTCAAATTTCGATAATTTCATGCAATTTCTAAGAATAAAAGCGTTAACGTCGAGGTTAATGTTTCTACTCGGAATGGGTTAACGTCATGTTCCGCATATAAAGGCGTAAATTTAAATGAAGACTGAAACTTGACATTTTGGTCTTTTATTCTAAAATCAAGACAGACACTGTACATCAACAACATGAGAAATGTCATGCTGTCGATCAATAATTATTGAAACAAGAGTCTTATTAAATACGACCGCGTTATTATTTACATACCTACTACTGCATATATCAATTCTTCCCTATCAAGAATTACAAGCATTTCATTGTTGGTTACCCATACACTCAGTTAATTCACAGGGAACTAATCGAATCGTTGAATCGTATCAGTCGCACCTACAAGACATTGTGACGTTGAAATGTAATGGGGCAGAACTGACAAAACGATGTTTGTATTTCACTAAATACTTCCTTGTTTTATTCCATTGGAACCTTTCGTAAATAACAGAAACATTCAATACTATTTATCCAAGAAGAAATGGTTTCAGTAAATAAAATCGTCCTGCTATACCAATTTTGGTTTGATGTCAATTTTGCATTTCAACATATTGTATGGTAAGATTTTTTTCAGGATTTGTCCGGTTTTTTTAAAAAAGCTTTTAATTTCTAAACAAAACATTTCCTGATTAGTTTAATAACCTATCAATGAAAAAATCTGAAATTCAGGTCTAAATAAAACCCTAAAGATTGTAAGACTTTACCACTTGCAAAATTTCAACGGTGCGCTTAGTCACCGCTTCCAAAAGAAACTAGCGCTAACGTTATGATTCAAAACAAAACATTTTAAGATAAATATTATATTTCACGCGTCCTAGTTCCAATTATTTGTTTACGTTCCAATACTAGCACTAAGTACTAGACAAAATATATGCTTTATGTATAATATAGCTAAATTAATATTAGTTATAGAACACTTGTATGTAATGTAGAGCCATAAAATGTTGTGTATCCATGCGATACACTAAAATAATCCCGTCTTCGGCATCTTCATGTATTTAATCTACTGTACTCTATGTCACTAAACTTCTCCTAAACTGCTAGACTGATATTAATGGCATAACAAAGTGTACCGAATCAGCTAGTCTAAGTATGAATCTATAAGTATAAACTCTTTGCAACTGTCTGCGAGCAAAACATACCCTCAAAATCTGTACATCTGTAATAGTTTACACACTCTCCCGCCATTAGGCCAATGTAGCATGTAATATAGTTAATTAACATCTACACTTATTAGATTATGTAGGCGACGTCTCAAAGTACCCGTATGAGTTTACTTAAGGTGCAATATAATGGGTGTTCCTCCCACGAGAGGCTTGTCAAAAGGGTCAGCCGTCAGACGCAGACGAATGTAAGTGCCTATTTTAGACTCCAGTCGTCAAAATGTCGGGATATTTTGGGTATGAAATATTGGTTGCTATGTGATGGGGGCATGTAATTGAGTACTTAAGTATAAATTAATTTAATGGTTATAATTGATGTCTTAGGACAGTAAAATGTGGTCGTAGAGCCGAATTTATCTGGAAAGGAATATGATGCACGGATAGCCGAGACGTATCATGAGTTCGATCTCCGCGTACGACAAGCATTTGTGTGTTCCAGAAACTCTCGTTCTGAGTCTGGGCGACTTTGTGCACGTTTTAAATATTTGTGAAATACATATCATATCACGCGACACAAGGGTTAAAATATTTCAGTGCAGAAATCATTTTTTTAAATAGACAAAGAGAGAGTGAGAGAAATAATAATTTACGCTACCAAGTACTTACCTTCGATTTGATAGCTTCGAATTTTGGAGTATTCTCGTTTTGACTAAAATTCAGACTAGTTTCGTTTTCTTTTACCTCTTCCTTTAAGATACCGCTGAAACGAAAAATTATTAACAATAACAGTAACAAAATAACAAATATTAATTGCAATAAATATGAGTAAGAGTAAAATAACCTAGCAAAAGTATTTGTATAAATAACTCCTTTACGGTTTTAGAAAATATGTCACCTTAATCGATTTAAATTAGTTGGCAGTTAAGCAACTATGTTGGCATCCAATTTACTTGGAGAACAGTCACGCATAGAATGGAATTACTAAGTCATAAATTAATCAACAAAATAAAAGATTTTCTAACATTAAATCGGTTACCATTAAATGATTTGTACGATGTGAATACAAAGGTTCAATCTCTAGCATTATCCTACTAATATTATAAATGCGAAAGTTTGTAAGTATGGATGTATGAATTCATGGAGGTAAATGTTCCTCTTTTACGCAAAAACCACTCAACGAATTTACACGAAACTTCGTACACAGATAGCTTATAACCAGGATTAACATATAGTTTCTAACCCGATTGTATGTTATCATTTTCGTGGTATCATTGCTGCTGGTGGCAACAGCTAGTTTTAATAAAAAAAAAACGTTGAATTTGTCAAACCATGACTTGTAACACATTCCTCCATGACTCTTCAACTGAAAAATGACCGTATTTATCAATAACAAACCTTGGCACGTTCTTGCAATAAATAATAAGGTTCACAACTAAATATGGTCAAAGCTAGCTTAAAATACTGTTAACAATGATTCATCTTTTTATATGACTCACGAACAAGTTGGTACATTGTGTACTCGGCTTTCGAAACATCATTTAAATTCAAGCCTTTAGACTTTGTGGATTTTGTTCTGATGTATTTGTTGCGCCTAAACCTTTTGACTATATTTTCACGACAGCTACTAAAAGCTGTAGTACCTACTTTTGTTCAGTTTAATTTCTTTTCAACTGTTAAGTTGTAAATACAGTCGTTAGCTAGTCTTTAGAGTTTTAGATTTAACAGGTTGAAAGAGCGATGTGACCTGGGAAATAAGGAGCCACCTTTTAAAGACATTTAACGTTGTACAAACGAAAATATATGTTGTTTCGTATTTATTCACAACTACAACAATCTTACTTTTAGTTGTCGTAGTAGTTGTTGTAGACATTAAACAAATGCATGGAGAGCTAGCAACGTTTTTAAATATTGGTCAAATCCGTGTCACACTCGCGAAACTAAGGGGAACTCATATATCTAGAAAAAAACAAACAAATAAATTTGGTCTCTATCACATGACGGCAACAAAGTTGCTTAATCTGAATCTTTATTTTAAGTTGTTCTTGGCAACACGCATACATAATTATAATCTATGAAATTTTCAACAGTCCTCACGCCTCACGGTTTATGCCGACTGAGAGCGGACGGCATATCAAGTAATCGAAATTTTATCAAAAACGTTGCAAGTTCTCTCACAGAGCTATCGATAACTTACCTCAAAGGATGTATAATAAGTAGCACAATAAACAACAGGTACAACTGATGTGTGTACCAGAATGCATTGTACACTCTCCTGCGAACGATTCTCGTCGACGTTAGGCCCATACACAATATGATGATAAGCATGGATATGCCTGTCAAACCAGCTGTACTTAATAGTAAGCGTAGGGGATTCTGAAATACATTATATATGTTGGTATCCAATGGATAATATACTATAGACATAAGGTTTTGTGATTATACAGGACAAGAAATCTTACAGCGTACATATAATGAAACTAATTACTTAATATTGTGTTAATTAAAGATTTAGCACTTCTTACAACGGTATCCATAAACGATTCTTAGTTAAAAGTACGATACTGCAAAAGTATGATTACTGCCACGCTTCCAAGTGGAATGTAGAGACAGAAAAATATTGACGAAAGTGACTTACATTTACTAAATGTATAGTTTTAGCTGTAAACTACTGAATTAATTAAAAAAAAACCTTCTATTTTTGATAACGAACATTAGGTTTAATTGGAATTAGCAAAGAGGATGAATGTTTTTATTTTATACAAAAACAAAATATACCATGAATATTATAGCGAACACTAGCTGTAAAGGCCATATAATTGCTGTAAAAACCCAAATAGTAACTATGAAATACCTATCCATTATCAATGCAGGTAAAGCGCATGTCATGAAAACAACTACAACATGTAATCGATACCAAAATAGGAATAATTTATTATAATATAAGTATGAAATCCTTCAGTAACGTATACCTCTATAACAATTATTATTGTGTTCAAAGGATTTGGACTCATAATCCTTACGAAGTCGTGACGATAATAGATCAGAAAATTAATTCAAAAAACGTTAAATCCAATTGAATTGCATTATTCAATTTAATTTATCTGCAATTCTATCACGGATTCATTTGTTTGAGTAAATTCTCCGCTAATGTGAATTTAATGAGGGAATAGAAAACTTAAACTAAATTACGCAAGCAATTTTAGTATTCTTAACGGCACGCACTAAGTATATAAACTTCATAGCTTTTAATTAGAATTACTAAGGGCTGAATGTACTAGACACATTGTCTATTACTTGAATAAATTGACTCTTACCATCACTATACATTAAGCTGTATTTTAGGAGTGGTTTTAAAAGGGGAATCACCTCTACGTTTAATAGTTGGTGACGATAATGTTATTAACGTGTAAAACCGTGATGCCTCAGCTCTGAGTACAGTCATGACCAGTTAGTCATGTTTTCAATTTGAACTCTCAGTAAAGCTCTACGCAAAGATATTTCACTGGAGTGAGGCCCTAATTATATTAATTGTTTGTTTTCATATTATATTGATAAAATAAATAAATATTTAGAATTAAATGTGTATTGACGAAAACGTATATTATATAGATACGTTAGTAGTATTTTTAATAACTCATTAATAAAATAAAACGACAGCCTCTGCGTCTACGGTAGTTTCGAGCATGGATTGAAACAAAATAGGTCCCAAATAGAAGTAATGTAGTCAAATGATCGTTATTCCTGCCCAACTTCTATCCTTAATTCCAACCACATTCAAATTGATACCAATAGCACATGTAATTCCAAGTCTGTTTGACAACATGAAAGCACTAAATCCTAGATAAAGCATTCTAGAACACCTGCACAATAAACATAGAACTGCAGTTGTAACAGTTGTTAGTGTTACGTTACCGTAAATAGCTTAAAGTATTCGAACTAACCTCATTCTGGTAGCTGGCGAAATTAATCTCGGCGTATTGTTGGTCGTACCCTCTGGAGAAATTCCACAAGTTCACCAAGTGAGAAATGGAATGTACGACTGGAAACAATACGTATATTGCAGTATACATAAATATATACAAAGTACTATATACTAGCTGCATAGTAACTGAGTTCTTAAAGCAGGATTTTAAGGTGTGCAAGCGGTATGGCGCTCTACAATGGATGGCGCCATCTCTCTCACAACAGTAATATGCTTAAAGATTACATAACACAGGCTCTGTATTGCGGTATTCTCAGGTGTTTGCAACAAACTTAAATCCTGATATACAAAATGTTAAGAAGTTGCCGACGGCGAAATAATGGCCAGTGAAACTTGTATGTTATAAAACTATGAGATTGGATATTATTTTTCAGGCGTTGGTTAACTTCAGCCACTATATTACTTTTTATGATTAAATATGCTGGTGTAAAAAATACGTGGTTTTCAAATTATTATTTTCGACATCGTTATAATACATTACTTCTCCAAATTTAAGCATCTCAATCTAGGATCCATTATGAAATTAATAAATTAAAATTAAAAAATAAAGCAAAGAAGCTGTTTCGAATATAATGTAATATGAAAGACATTTTTTTTATTTAGTTTACTGAAAAAAGAAAAAACACCCTTATTTCTATCTAATGTTGCATCTAAATACAGAAAAACAAAAGAGAATTGAGTAAGAAGGCTCCCACGTTTTAGTTCAGGAACAAAAGCTAAAAATTCTAGCAGTGGTGTTGGCAGCCATTAGCCTTCGTCTCAACAACTTAATGGTGCTCTACATACGCAAAGAGCTTTAACGAGCCTTCTACCATTTCCAATTCGCTTTGTAATCTTTAAGAAAAGATCGAAAAAATTCTTCATGTTTTTTATACATATTTTAATTTGCCGTTTTTATTAGATGTGATACGTGGGCTGTGGAGGTCAGATAGGAAGTCGCTCTATTTAAAAATAGATATTCAAGTGCTGAGCACAGCTTGGGAAAATTAAACTCGACATTAAATGAAATCAAAAGATTAGCTGAAATAATCTCTAATCTAAATAAACTACACAACGTTTGAGCCTTGAAATACTTCACATTTAAGACAATCAATGCTGTGTAATTCTGTTAACTAAATAAAACAAATAATATTGCCAGAGTCGAAACTAAAAAACTCTTTGATTCGCAGATGTAAGCTGTTTATAATTAAATTCCTCGTTACGTTAACACGCACAACGGAAAAACGGCTTTTCGTTACAGTTTTACTGTAACATTTTCCTAGAAGCGTTTTTATTACAATATACAATCATAAGTATTTAGAACAGTTAATATTATACGTGATTACTATAAAAGTTAAAAACTTACCTGCAAATACTAGAAGAGTTATGGCAACAGTCATGTGAAAGCTCTTAGCTTTTTCTAGCCAAAAAAAGAATAGACCAGGCCATAATCTTGATAAGACCCTGTACAGCAATTGATTTAACTTCTTGCAAATAGGCAGCAACACCAGGGCGCAACATAAATTTATAACAGTCGCAGTGCCACGGGATATGCATAGTCCTAACTGAAAATGGAAAAAATTAAAAATATCGTCGACGAGGTTTATTCAATCTTTTTTCAGTCTGCGTGATGAATGCTGGCAGGTGAGAAAGAACTCGTTTTATGAAATAACATGTTCTTTTTTCAAACACATGCGGCATTTTATTTTACACTCACAGCGGCGACTAGACCATAGAGTTTTGCAATTTAGTTTCAAACTCACCCCTAATATTCTTCTTAAATAATGAAACTGTTGTCCAAGCTTGTAATAAATATAGGTATCATAAAAAAGATACAATACTAATGAGATCCACAATACCTGGAACAAAGAAAAAAAAATAGGCATCAAAGTATTCGAGCTTATTTTATTTAAAAATCGATTATAAATAATCTTTTCTCAACAAGTACATATCTCACTGTCAAAAATTGAACAAGGCATCTTTAACTATTATCACTTTACAATATACGTTACAATCTCATTTAACATTGAATGTCTGGCTGCAAGGAACATTAGTGAGTGGACACATTTCAGGTGTACCAGCATAAACTGTATGCAAAGCTTACGTCGTGCGTCGGAAGTGTAAACGAACGTATAGCTAGCCACTTCAGACTCTATTCACAGCAGTGCGTAGCTACGGCTTTCTATACAGCCTTTGACAGCCGTGTTGTGCCTGCCTCCATTGAACGAGTGAATGGAGCCGATGACAGCGTGAAGCAGAGTGTGGCTCCGCATTAATTAATGGTCGAACATCTAACTGAATATCATTAAGATATTCTATGGGTGATATCGTTATAATGTATTCGGTTTATGGTGACCGTTTACGACTATCATTACTCAATCCGGCTGTTACATTATCGAATAATATATTTTTAGACAATATTTAATGTATTGTGGTGAGTTGGCTGGTAAACTTTTTACCTGATCTAACCATTTATCCCAACATAAACTATTTATATTCATAGCTTGAATAAGTGTACTTATAATAAAACTGTTCAGGCCTTTAGAATGAAACGTTCCTCGGGTGTGAAATTACTCACTTCCATAAAATAGTCCAGTAATAATTTGCCTGTATACGAACAGATACTGCAAGTGGTAAAGTTTATAGCTTTCGTTTGAAGATAAGGAATAAAGCTAACTGGTCCTACAGCAATAACTTTTATGCAGTTGACGATTAGGTACCGTACCACATATGTTTGCTGTTAGTAGTGGGTCGTAACGGCATCAATAAAGCAATGAAGTGTGGGGTCCAAGCATCAGTTAAAATACTATTGCAGTTGTGAAAGTGAGACGTTGCTGGTCTACGTCATGTAGAGCTGTTTCGTCAGGAGGTAGACAAAATGTAGAGCTGGCCACATTTTTTTTTATTTTCTTTCCGACGTAATTAAGGAATTTCTTACATGATAATATACGGCAAATGAACATTACAAAGTTATGAACATTTTTTGTATTAGTAACTGTGGTACGGAACAAAATATAAATTGCATCACAAAATTAAATCTCGTTGATTTTATTAACTCATTAATGAGCACATACCCTTTACCTCGGCACATAAAAGCAGTGGGGTACTGTACCCGCATTATACGTATGAAGGGTTTTTCCTCCCGACTGCATTAATCCATCTTATGGGGTAAATGGAAATTGATGTCTATCAATCATCGTGTCCCAAAGGCTCTTAATGGAAGTATGGGAACAAAATTGTGGTATATCATCGATTGAATATTAAATTTTGATTTAGTGATAGCAGATTGTTTTCGTGCAAAAATATTAAATGAATAATTTATAGATGTAGTGGCGACAGAATTGGAGTACAAGTACCGGGTAGATATTCTTCTATTTATTTACATAAAGGAGTATTTAAAGCAACATTTACTACTGTATTTATAAACGGCACTTATATCTTCACCCTGTCACGCTCTCTCTGTGAGTGTAAAGAAGATAGTAGAGACAAAAAGACATTAAAACACGTCAGTAAAAAGCTGTTTGTGTATAAGGCTCTAAATGTCACAATTCTCCACCTAAGAGTAAGTAATTTCAGTCAATCAAGTGATCTATGTAAAATGCAGAAAACCAATGAGAAACTTAAACGACTAATCAGAACCCGGCATAAAATAACCCGAACTAGAAATATCTAGTTAATTATTCTTAGTATTAATCAGAAAGTCTGACAGCAATCATTAATTATAAGAAAATTCAACTTCAGAAAAACTAGCTTCTTAATTAAGTTTCAAGATTGACGGCGGAAAGGTAAAGTTACAAATTTATCTTTATTTTTGTGTCCTAACTAGACAGAAGAAAATAAATCTTTGGCAGCGAACATAATACTATTTTAAATTCTAACATAGAAAATAAACTTAGACGAAGTAAAGCTTTGGTCGCTATGTGCTCGAAGTAAGTAGACGGGCCTGTTGGTCTAGTGGTTAGTGACCCTGACTGCTATACCGGAGGTCTTGGCTTCGATTCCCGCCCAGGACAAATGTTGTGTGATGAGCATGATCATTTGTTCTGGTGTCTGGGTGTAATTTATCTATAATATGTATGTATTTAGAAATATATGTAAGTTTATCAGTTGTCTGGTTACCATAACACAAGCTCTGCTTAGCTTGGGATCAGATAACCGTGTGTGAGTTGTCCCAGAATATATTATATTATATATTATAAAGAATATATTATAAAGATGCAGTGCTTTAGTAGATAGGAAGTATCAACGTATTGATAAATTAAAATTAATGACTGGGACGGCTAATTGCATAGTGTTTGCTAAGAGTAGCATTGTAACCAAGACCTTGAAATTATACCATGAGAGTATGTATACTTCTGCTAGGATAAATATGTACTACATAATTAAGATACAAATGATTTAACTACATTATACTAAGTACCAAAGTCTTATAAAAATATTTTATTCTTTTTAGATGCTTCAATCACAGTACCTAATACTTCAAAAACGCAAAACCTATCAACACGAGTGCAATTTAATACCTAATTAATCTATCTTGAATACTTCCTTTTACGAGTGACGGAAGAGTGAGGAAGAAAGGCCTACGGAAATGAGAATCTTAGGATTCTTATTCACTGACGAATACCCGTTTTAGAAGCAATGAGGTATTTACAACCGCAATGGCTAGAGCTCCGCACCTGAAGGGTAAAATCGGAACCATATTACTGTGACTCCGTTGTCTGTGCATCCGTCGCTAGGTTGTATCTTATGAACCACATAGCTAGACAGTTTTTACAAATGATGGATTTCCGCTACCTCTTTAACAAGAAATACTTAAAACGAGGATCTAGGTTAAGTATTACGGTCATAAAATTGCTGTTGTCACTGAACCAATTTGTTTATCTTTACCCTGTCGACGAAGAACGAAATCCTAAGCGTCGCGATTCCGACTCTCACTTGACCCGTTTTTGCAATAGTGCCTACGAATGAAACGTAACATAAATCCGATGTCAATTCTTCATGCGTTAATATCCGCTTGTCATAATTCAATTGATTTTAAATGGATTCAATTGCATTGCCAGCCAGAACTGAATGGACCTAATTCTTGAACGGACAGTACTTCAACATTCATTGATGACATCCATAACACAGGTTTTACCTAGCTTGGAAGGAGCATTGTTCAGCAATTGATATTGTCTAGATACGGCAACAACGCAACCCCTTTTTTTAAGAAATATTTATAATAGCTTTTCGCCCGTGGCTTCGCCCGCGTCGAGGTCGGTTATATCGCGTTTCCAAGAAAACTCTTCAAAAGTCCGGGATAAAAACTACCCTATGTTCTTTCTCAAGGTCAACTCTATATCTGTAAATGGTTTTGACCTAGAAAGACAGTCGTAAACTCATTCGAAGCTTAATGATTCGAAACTATAAAAAGTTAATTTTCGTCTTTGTAGCTATAAATTTGATAAAACTTTTTACTGACAAAATTAAACTATACATTCAAGAATATACTTGATGACTTAATTGATGATATTTAACTATTTTAAAATTCTTAAAACTATATTCCTTTAAAAGAACCCTTCGCCTCAGTACCTTGTTAGGCAAGACAATTCACATTTATTAGTCACGATGCTGTCTGGAAACTAGACCTCTTACTGAGAATTTTCTAATCAATAAACCCGATCTAATCAATTTGATAGGGATAGAAAAATATCGTCTAACACATATTATGTACTATTATCACGTAATATTTTTAACAGCAACCGATTTCAAATAAAACTACTCAGAAAATTTTGTTAAACATGTTATAAAGCCAAATGACATGGATTTTACGTTAATTAAAGAAAAATAATCAACAAAATCAGTTATTTCAAAATTTAGTTCTGAGGTAAAGAACATAAAAAACAAACGAAATGGGAACCGAATTTTTGAAGTCGGTCGAAATTCAGAAGGTACGCCAACTAAATAAACATTACTATTTAGGTAAACTAATTCATCATTTATGCTCTCTAATATAGTTTTATCTAGACGTGTCTTACATGTAAAATAAACATAGATATTAGGAGTATTCCTAATATAATAAAATGACGAGGTCATGACGTACATAGGCTAGGTACTCATTGGAGCACTATTATAGAATACTAGTGTTAATTATCATCAGATGTGCTCTAATGATAACTTATGTGTGTAATTACTGGATTGAGTGCTCGATATAATTTAATCATTTCAGCATGGAGATCATTGCACGCTTTAGGTAGAGTATTAAAATGAACTCTATTTTTAGTACTATGGTGATTAGAATGGCCTCTACCTATGGACCTATGAATCTGAAATCGAGGAGGAATTGAATAAAAATTGTGTTCAATTTTTCCGGACATTTGTTTTCACATTATAGTAGCTTATTTTCAAAATGGGACATGGAAAAGTGTGACTCTACATGTAAAACTTAATTAGTGGGGAATTGCAATGACCTAAGTGAAATAAGGAAAATGCTCTTTTATACTGTAGTTATATATAATACCGATCTTTATTCCTTGCTGCCCTGACTCATGAGTCGGCAATCAAGTTTGATATCAACACATCTATAAACGATTCACACTCATGCGGCGCTCGTATAATTGGTATTAAGCAGTTAGTTATTATTTGTCTCCAATTGGTGGCTGTCCAAGTATCGTTTGACTGTCAAATATATTAAAGATGATCAGCAGTTGGGTTTCGTAATATTGATCCGTATACATAAATAAGATTCTTGTAGTAGAGCGTTAAGAGAACTAGGAACATGTGAAATTTTGGGAGTTTTTTTTCTTCAACATTCAACACGAAGAACTCAACAGACAGCTTCGAAGGACAACTTTTTCACTGCAATATATTTTATGTATATCGATAAATTTCGGTAGAGTTCCTTTCGTGCAGAGATTTATGCTTTGCATACGATTCCAAGCTTTGAAACAGGTTATTGTAACCTCGTTGCATAATGATATAAACGCAAACTAAGAATAAGGAAGCTTAATATTTTTAAGGGTTCTTTTTATATTAGTATAATTAAAAGACCCGAGCTTTTCTCCTAAAAGTTTATAGCCAGATACAAGTTTTGAAAGTAGGTACTCATAGTTTTAATATCCAATAGGAATGATTGAGCATGATATTATTTATATACATAATTATATTTTGAAGCCATATGTCCTGTAAGTTCTCACTCTGAAATAGCGGAATTAATTTGTTAAAAAAAAGAATGAACGCACCATGAAAGTATTTTGTCTTATCCTATTTTTTATGTCGAATTAAAAACAGTTCGTTTCAAAATTGAAATAGGCAACGCTACAATTTTATCCAAAAGTTAAAACGAAGATATTCATACGCAAAAATATTTTATGCTCTACGGAGACAGTAAGTTACATTACATTTTATTGTACATTTGAAGTTTTTCGTAACTTCTCGTACTTTACAGCCACGCGAGGCTAACAAACTGCAAGACTTTGTACTTTACCGACTGACCCAAATACTTTTATTTGTTTTGCATGCTTTTGTCGCATATTCTTGTCCCATTACTCCTCTGCCTTAGTAAATGTAAAAACACTAAATATATATTTTATGATTTTACTTATTTTAGTATTTTCGTTGCATTAAAATTCGGATTTTTGTTTTAGTTTACTTTTACTTTTAAAGTTAAAATAAAAAAATGTAGACTTCATTACATAAATAAATTGACGAGTTACGACCCTCATAAAATTATTAGGCATCCAATCTATCAATCTTGTTAAATTTCCCTCCAATACAGCAATAGAATGTCTGGATCAGGTTAGGATAAAAGTAAGTGCAAAAATAAGAGCCAAAATAAATGAACTCACTACATTGCTTTCCAAAAACTCGTATGATTATTGTTATGTTATGACATACAACCGAAGAGATGTACGAATAGTTTATAAATAACGTGTTGATATTGACCACGAAGTTGAGATCATCAAAATTCTCGGAATTTCGTGTTTGATACTAAATTGCACGTTATGCAAAAGTTGAACAATATCTATTAAACTTAATTTATTTTACTTACCAAATAAATACGCCTCTTAACTAGTTCATAAAAGTCGTTAATAAGTGATGTTATCTTCATTTTCTTAAACTTCTAAAACTTTTTAATTTAATAATTTGTTCCTTTCCAACATTCGAAATTGAAATTTCGAAAAAGAAATATCATTTTCCCGCTTCTTCTCTTAACTTTTAATTCACCATGGTTTCGGCTAAGGTATTATGCCATGGTGCCAGTGACCGCGATGTGATGGCTCGAGCGACCAGCATATGACTGCCGGTGCCGCGACTCGCGAGGCCACGACTTGCGACGAACTAGCCGGTCGACGCGAGAACGTGTCGCCAAAACCAGCGCTGAGATTTCATGGGTCATCGCTTCGTAATACTCGCTTAAGCTTGAGCGTAGGAGTTTAAATGTACTAGTGGTTAATTATTATTTTAAAGCATTTCTGTAGAATACTCTGGGCACATACATATATAAGGCATATATAATTCGTACGATTACGCATAAAACTTGGGTTTTAAAGTGTGTAGGTACTGATGAACTTGCCAAACCTATATTGATTTGACAAATTAAACCGGCGTCATCTATGTAAATGGCACAGTGAAAATATACATGCTCTGATAGTAAATAATATCACTCTATCATTTACACAACTTCAGAGGTTTATCGGGTATTACAGAAGCAACCAAACAAAACCTCTGAAGTTCAACATAAATCAAACAGATTATTCTTGTGATAAGTTAGTATGTCTTTGTACTTACTACATAATAACTGAACTGCTCAATACTAGATAATTTGTAGAATAATGTAATACTAGATACATAATTTGTAGCATTGCAGGTAAAAGTTTTTCAGAAAGTTTTACTTAGGATTTATAAAGCAGTTTATATTTTACGGCAATAGAAATATAAACACAAATAAATTATTCAATATTTTCAACATTAACGACAACTTATTTCAATTTGTTCGAAAATTAATAAAAAAAAAACAATTAAAAAATTGGGCTTTCGTGCTGGCAACATCACGCTACGCAGTATTTATTTTTTGATTGATGCAATCGTTGTGAACCGCCAGGTGTTCCGTGTTTACGAGAATATAAACAAAATGGTTTGGTTACAACAAAAGCCGACTTTAAGCTAAAGTTAAGTGGTATTTGATGTGTAATTATAGATATTAGTGATAGCTTGCCGTAATCATGGACGCTCCTCCCTCGCCATGGAAAAGGCCGAACGAAGTTATGCAGTTACACAAGCTGAAAAGACGTAAAAAAGCGTTACAGGTAAGGTCCTTTTGTAAAAGTTAAACAGTTGAACGCTGGGAACAACGAAACTTGTAATCGATCGTTTTAAAAAATTATTTAATCATCCGTTGCTGAATACTGAGCGCTCTTAACCAAAATAATATCGAAATGAATGATTAAAATATAATAGATGTTTATGTAAATTATATAATAACTTTGAAAATGATAATGATGATACTAAAATTTTAATTCCAAATATTGTGAAAACTTTAATAAAATCAACAAAAATGATATCAAAAATTCATTATTGATAGTGTTGTATCAATGTTGTCATACTCACCTTGGAACAAACAAATAAAGTAATATAATAAACTCTAGATCCCAATAATCTGAATTATCTTCTTCTCTACCAATGTTAAGCAAAATAAATTATTATACATTTTAAACCAAGTTGCAGTATGTCTATATGTAAGTTATGCATTATATTTTTTTAAGGCACGCATGAAACAGCCATCACAACCAGCTACAACTGCAGAGCCTAATAGTGGAACTGATGATTTAGATTTCTCAAGATTATTGGATGGAGAGAAAAGAAAGAATCCATTTTCTAAGTAAGTAGATGCACAGTGAAACTGTACTCTGAATATGAATAAACTATATTAGATCAAATTGAGTATTTTATATCATTCTAATGTTATATGCCTAACCTGGCTGAATAGCCTACAAGTTCTAATTTTAAGCCTTTAGTTGACAGAAAAGTATATTTTCTTAAATTTAGTTCTACCACTTATAATTGGTATCTCTTTAAATTTTAAATATTCTGCAATAATTGTTTATTATGAGAATCCTCTTTTTGTAATTCTATATATGGCATCTATGATATCTAATATTTTCTAGAACCAAACTACAAGATAACAAGAAGCCTAAGCTAGACTTAGAAGATCAGCTAGATGAGTCTAATGATAAGACACTGTATGCTTTGCTAAACCTACCTTCAAAACATGTGGAGAAACCAGCACAGGCGGTTGATACGGAAAAACTGTCAACATTCTCCAATCTCTTACAGAAGTTCACTGCTGAACATTCTGTGGAAGTTGTAAGTATTCATAATTCTGTCTGCTTGTTTGTTGCTTTCAGAATTAAACCACACAACCAATTTTGGTGGAATTTGGGTATAAGAGTAGGTTGAACTTTAAGAGGACTTTGATTTATTGCAGCGATAACCTCTATGTTCACTATGGTGAAGCTGAGGCCAAAATCAGAATCAATTCAAAAACATATAAATATTTATACCAGGATTTTGTTTCCCAGTTAGCTTATATACACAAAAGTACTGCTAAACCACGTGTTAATGTGACTTAGAATCACCCAATAATTTCTTTGTCCTTTTGAGATTTATAATTTATTATCATAAGTCAGCATGATATTAAAAAAAATACTTTCATCCTTTTGTGCAGGTCTTAACAAGGAAGTAGGTAAACATTAAATAGCCTTATTTTTTTAATGCCACTGAAATTAAAATTTTCATTATTTTTCATTGTATATATAACTTTTTCAGATACCTGAGAAAAAGTACAAATATTTACCCATTGACTGGGCTTTAAAAACTAAGTTAAGACTGATGTCACCAAAACCTTTTGCATGGACTTCTAAACTGAAGGCAAGTGAAGAAGCCTCAGGTATTACTGGGTAAGTGAATATAAAATATCATCAAAATAAAAGATACATTTTTACAAAAGGCAACAGATGACTTTCTGACTATATGAAAGCACTTGTCTTTGTATGAACCATGTTGATGAAATTCTATTAATAACCAACAAAATCTAAATCTATTTATATTTTTATGCAATATTTCGTCTCATAAAAAACTTCAAATCGAATTACTTTTTTAACACTCAACTCAAAATGCAACCAGATGTTATAACTTTAATGTGTTTATCCATCTGTGGCTTCATAGCTCCCAAACTGGTAAAACGATTTCAATTTAGTTCGTATTGTATTAAAGGTGATTATTTTCGAGACTTCTTAAGACATGTCTAAAAGAAACTTGTTATTTATACAGTTTCGTGCGATGCCTCGACACGGCTACCTCACCCACACTAGACACATCCCCTCGGGCACTCTTCCACCAGACCTGTCTCTACTGGCAACATCCTCACTTACCGTGGCTGGAGTTATATCCGCGGTCGTCAGGCAGGGTCGCGGCCACCAGCTTCATGGCGACTAACGAAGATGTGAAGGAGGCCTTACATAGAGAATGGACGGAAAGCTTTAGATCTTTGTTTCAAGTGAGTAGCTAATACTGCTATGACTATTTTTAGGATAATTATTCAAAAGTTCAAAACATAAATATGCATTAATTATGCTTAGTACTGTTGTAAAATAGACTGCACGGATACCCGAGTGGTTGATGTCAAGCCAAACCCACTAAGCGCGACGTGTCGCCCGTTCGATCCCCGCGTATGAAATGCGTTTGTGTGATCCACGAATGCTTGTCCACGAATAATTTAATTTCATAGTGCGTGAGCCGATTTTCCACAAAAAAAAAGTACTGTTTCCAAATTATTCATAGCAAAAGCATTTGTCGAGATTTTATTTACTTCAATTCAAACTGAAGTTGTTAATTAAATTTTGTTATTTTTAATTGAAGGAATTATTTATTATACAAAACAGGACTACGTACTCTTTAACGCGTTTAATTTTTGCGTTGTCAATTTTTTAACGTCCCCCTATACCCTCCCCCCTTAGTTGTTACGCGCACGTCACTGCCCGTACTTCTACGTGTGCGCGAACACGTTCACATGCCTGTTCCGCGCGGCCGGGCTGTGCGGCCTCACCGAGCCCGTCGCGCTCATCGCGCCCACCACGCGCGGCTTCCGACAGACGTTGCGGCAGGAAGGTAATTTACAACGACTATGTTATCGATGCTCTTAGATATATTATTATCCAGTCTATTATGTAGGTGCGTTGTGAATTTTGCATTACAAAAGTGGTCAAAAGGGTTATAGAACCTACAAAAGTGACCCCATTTAGGATTTAAAATATAATTAGTTTATTTATTAAAATAGGTCAGATCCCTTTTTATTATATCAAAGGCACTTGAATGAAGTTTAATTTAGTCCATTTAAAGTATAGCCATAGTAACATTTCGATAACTTCCAGACGTAGAATACACTATGCCACTAAGGCCAGATAGCAAGAAGAAGCTAAACACGTCTGATGAAGACAAACCAAAGAACGCGTCGTTCGACAGCTGCTACGACACGATGGACGACAAGTGCACCGGTGACGGTCAAGACAAGGCAGAAGAAGATGATGAGGATCCCGACCAGTTCCTAACAGAGATGGGCTTCGAGACTGAAGTTATTAAGAAGATTAATATAACGCAGGTAATTATGATAATCAGTTAGGTGATAAGACCATCTGACCTTCTAAAGTGTCACGTTATTTAGTCAAATCAAAAAAGGGCTACTCTTTCTCGTACTCACGCACTCTTACTTTACTCACTCAAGCATTAGAAAGCCTTGTCTTTTGAAATCTTAACTGAAAAGGGTACACAACCGGCAGCATAATGCCTTAAGATAAAAAAGCACATTGAACATTACATCTCATTTCTTTTTATAAGGTATTTTACTAACTAACCCAAGTGTGTATGATAAAAAAAACTATAATGCTTTTTGCCGTTTCCTCCCTGTAGGCCCGCATAACGCACAACGCGGAGAGCAGCGTGGACAGCGCGGCGGAGTCCCTGGTGCTAGTGCGCGGCGCGGACGCGCAGGCGCTGTTCAACTTCCTGCTGAACTGCAAGTCCATCGTGAGCCCCACCGGGCCCTTCGCCGGAGTGCCGCCCACGCTGCTCGCGCCCACCGCCTTCCACGGCGGGACGCTGCAGTCGCTAAAAGTAAGTTCTTGCTATTTTCATAACACTTACTTACATTTGCATTTCCGATAAGTTCAACAATACTCATCAAGTCAGTATGAAAAGATTGTTGTCACTCTTTTAATAACAAACAAGTAAATAAATTAACTTAATTGTGCCCACATCTGGAAAAAACTGTCTTTTTCTCAGACATGCAAAATATTAATTCTACTTTCATAAACTGTCAGGACTTCACTTAAATATGTTCACGTTTTTCATTAATTGTTCCAGGTACGCGAAAACACAATACATTCCGATAGCAATAAGTACTACTCGATAGAGCTCCGAGGCCCCATCTTGCCGACGACGGTGCACACGCTGTTCAATGTGTTGAAAAAGAGTTCATCAGCTCAGTTCAGCGCTACGTTTGCTCATCACCAGCCCACGCTGGCTTTTTCGTGGGCTGCCAGTAATATTGCTGAAGGTTTGTTTAATTGCTTCAAGCCTAAAATTTACGAACATTACTTGGCACCTGTGCCTGCTCATGACTATTCAAATATACCCCCTCCACAATTATAATAAGTTGGATAGTCACATTAGTTAGCTCTTTTATTAAAGTGACATTTCTAAAACAAAAACACCCGACCGAAAGCATGAAAAGGTCCATGTCACGTGACTTATCGTACGGATATATTAATTTCCATGCATTTTAGCGTTATTTATTAACGTTAATGATTTTAGAAAAGTCGCTTGACTAGTGCTTATACACCCATTACTTACCATGATGTTTCTTATTCAAAATGAAACTACATAGTTCTATCTTTTTTCAGATGAATCATCGAAAGAAAACGATCCAAACCTCGTGGCCAAAGCATTCAACAAGGAGAACTTATCAGACTGTGGTATCAGCGAGGAGATGTTACAGCACTTCTGTTCTCCAGACCCCAGCATGATAAAACCCCTGGATAGCGTAAAGTACAACACGGAGGACAACACGTACACATGGTGATATTATTGTGGAGTTTATGTTATGAATTGACAATCATATTGTGATCATGAATTAAATGCTATTTTTGTACATCCTTGTTTTTAATTTACTCCTGCTTCCCCAGTTTGTTAAGATATTTTTAAAGTCCCCACGGCACTCGCCCTGTTGTCCGCGTCAGAGGCGCAATCCCTGGAGATATTAACCTCTATTCAATAAACCTTCCTTATTTAGTTTAGATAGTTGCTGCGAATTTTCTCCACTAAAAGTGTTCCGAAAAGTTTTAAGCATAGACACCCATAACCTTCCTTGCTAAGAGGGAGACTAGTAGTCAACCTACCACAGAACAGAAAAAAATATCCACATTCGTGGAAAAGAGTTAGTTTCATCATTAGTCTAATAACGGATTGGATAAGAACAAGAAAACTCTAAATCACTTAAAAGATACGATTTATTCCTTTTTCATTTTTGGTAAATTAAAAATAAGTTTCTTAAAATTCCACAATCACTTACACAATAAAAAGATTCATACAGATCAGGATGAAATAAATAATATTGTGAGTCCTGCGTCAAAATGTCGCAGTATTTGTATATGTTACCTAACATAACGGCACTAATACGCTATAATTATCACTTCAAACCCAAGGTGGAACAGGAATCTTGGAAAGCTTACATCTAAAATATTCATCTATGTGACCAATTAGCCGGGCACTAGAACAAATAATACACAATTTATTATTTCATCAGACATTCTACTACATTCACAAATTTGTAAAATTTAACTATATAAACATAGAAATACGTATTTATTGGTTTATTTAATATATCATAATTATTACATTGGCTAGTTATTGCGAAAAAGAGAATGTTAATACCTGCAGATTTGTCAAGTTGAATTATGTTGTATAAGTTATGGAGCTTATGATTTCTGTAACAAAGAAACAAGAAATTAGCAGAAAATGCAGTTAATGATACATAAATATCTGAAATCAAGACTCATAGGAGTGGACTTACATTAGAGGATCCACTGGAGGCGGGCTGTCCGGGCACGGAGTACTGCGGGCGGAAGTTGGAGAAGTTGGCCGCAGCCGCCGCCGCCGGGGAGAAGCCCGGCAGCGAGCCGCCCGACTGGAAGCCCGCGGGGAACTGCGGCATTTGTGCTACACACAAACATTACGTTAGTAACACATTCTTAATATAACTAGTAAAAATATTTAGCTGTTAATTACTACGCTTGAAACCTTATATGAAACAAAAACCTCTTTTAAACATGGTTGAAATAGTACCGATTATGAAAAGACCACCTTTTAATTAAAATTATTGCAGCCATCCCCGTTTTACGCCGTGTAGTGTGCAGTCAAGCTATTACAACTACATTAATTTTAAATAGGACGTGGGGAAAGACACCCAGGCTTGCATAGTGTGGGGTATTGGTTATGTGTCACTCGTGACATGGGTAGTACCTGCGGGCACGGGGTTGCCGGCGGTGGCGGCGAGGCGCGACAGGATGCTGCGCTCCGACATCTGCAGGCGCTGCGCCACGGGCGGGATGCGCGCCAGCGTGGCCGGCAGGCGGGACACGTCCGACTTCATGTCCGACAGCAGCTCCTCCAGCTGGTTCAGCACCTGCCGGGACGACATACAATTATACTACTGACTGGGAAATTATATCAACTGGATAAGTGAAACAACCAGACTCTTGCCAATTTCCTTAAATCATCTGCCCATCTTATCCTGGATAATGCATCTGAGGTGCAGCGCAGACGACAAACCTTTTGTACGATCGAGTCTGCGGCGCTCAAAAAATCTGCATGGCGCACGTGTGAGTTACTGCATGTAATTGCATACGTTCTATATTCACAGACTAAAAGTGCATCACGGATAGTCTGTCGTCTGTGCTGCACCTTCAGTTTACACAAGAACCAGTCATACCTTATGCAGCACAGCGTTGGCGGGCTTGTTGCCGGCCAGCGACTCCTTGCTGAGGTGCTGGTGCGACTCGGCCAGACACTCGACCTCTGCGAAGCGCGCGTTGAGTGACATGGCCGGGTGGTTGGGGTCCTGCGTCAGGTTCAGGTACGCCGCGCGACGAAGTTGCTCCTCGATCACCAGTGCTTGCTCTAGGAGCTACAGGAACGAAATTTAGTGTTTAAAATTTATTGTTAAATGGTATTTAAGATGATAAAAGACATGTCTACCAGGTCTGCAAGCCATCAAAGTAAACTGTTTTAGTTAAAAAAGTAGTGATATCAGATATTTTAAACGTTAACGTCAAAATGTCTCACCTTAAAACGCCTGGCGAGGAACTTGTTTTTGATTTCCAGGAAGTTGCCCTTGCCGACGTCCATCTTGAAGGGTTCGTTGATGATGGCGAAGCGCAGGTCGTTCTGTATGTCCTGCCAGCGGCCGTAGCCATGCGTGACGATGCCGGCCAGCAGCCAGTAGTCGTGCCTGCGATGCCAGATCTCGTACTCGCGGCCGGGCGCGGCGGCGCGCTCCTCGTTGAGCCACAGCGTGTGCAGCTCGGTGAAGCCGCCGTCCGCAATGTTGAACATGAACTTGCGCCGTTCCACCTTGAGATCCTCTTCCTCTTTCACTAGCACCACATCGTCGTCGTCCTCGTCCTTCTTCTCATCTTTAGGTTTCTCGGAAGCTTCGGACTCTGCTTTCTCGCTCTTGACATCATCTTTCTTGTCGATGTCTTCCTTCTCGTCCTTGACCTTGACGGCATCTTTATCGTCCTTCTTCTCATTAGATTTCTCATCGTCTTTAGGATCTTCGTCCACGGACATGCGTCGTTCGCCATCCTTGCTGTCCTCGGATTTATCCTTGTTCGAGTCTTTCTCGTCGGCGTTCTCCTCCTTGATGTCGCTAGTGTCCATGGGCTCGTCCTTCTCCTTGAGGTCCTTATCGGGCTTCTCTTCCTTGATGTCATCCTTGTCGTCCTTGTCGGAGCCGGCGGGTGTGGCGGGCGTGGCGGGCGCGGCGGCGGCGGCGGGCGCGGCGGCGGCGGGCGCGGGGGAGGGCGCGGCGGATGTGATGGGCGTGGCCGTGGAGGGCGCGGGGCTGGGCGCCGCACTCTCGCCCGCTGCTGACTTCACCGGCTCCACGGGCTTGCGGATCATCTCCGGCATGCTGTAGTAGCCGTTAATATGCTCGAACTCCTGAACCTTCTTTCTAATCAGACTCATCACTCCAATTCGTGTTAACACGTGCTGCCTAGACAGACCCTCTCGTGGCACGCCGTCTGCAAAAGTTTCAGCGTTATCCGCGCCGGGCTCGCACAGATGCCGCATGAACAGCGACACGTACGCCTTGAAGTTGCGTTCGGACTTGCCCCTGAGATCCCTGACGAGCCACTGCGAGTTGAAGGCGTCCTGCGGCGGCATGCCGTAGCGCATGATGGCGTTGAGGAAGGACTTGCGCTGTCGGGCATTGAACCCGAGCACCTCCATGTTCCCTCCGACCCTCGCCAGTAGCGGCGGCAGCGGCCGGTCTCTCTCCTCGCGCCGCTCCAGCCTCCTCTTGCTGCGCCTGCTCAGCAGGTCACCGTTGTCATTCTTCTCATCAAAGTCATCGTCCTCCTTGTCATCTTCACTGCCTTGAGAGAAGTCGGAGTTATAGTCCGAGCCGTTCTCCTGCCACGTCGTATCCTCTCTATTCTCAGTCTGTGTAACGATACCGTCATTGTAGTTGACTTGTTTACGAACACGTTTACCCTTGCCCAGTGTTCTGGCCTGGTCCTCTTGGTGTTGCTCATAATGATGCCTGAGCAGTTTAATCCAGTAAGCTGGGTCAGTGTTTTCAGCCTCCTGTTTGATGATTTCAGTGTCAACTTCTTCATCGCCGTCGCCTTCTTTTGTGGAATAACTGGCGACCTTAAAGGAACTAAGATATTCATTGGCCCAGGACTCTTTCTGTTCAATACCTTCCTTAGAACGATCGAGCAATTCTCCAACAGCCCTGTCGTCATAATGAATAGCTTCTTCTTTTCCTTCATCTTCTTTGAACAATTCCTCTGTACCAAACCTGAGGATGTCGTCCAACTCTTGCTTAGTAAAGTTAGCGCCCTTTCCACCCATGCCAGGACGTACAACCAAGTGAGTCAACATCATTTTCCTCTTTGCTACTTGTGTAACCCTCTCTTCCACACTGTTGCGCGTGACGAAACGGTAGATCATCACTTTGTTTGCTTGACCGATACGATGGGCACGTGAAAAGGCCTGAATGTCGTTGTGAGGATTCCAGTCAGAATCGTAGATGATTACAGTGTCGGCTGTGGCTAAGTTGATACCTAAACCACCAGCCCTAGTCGAAAGCAAGAACACAAATTGTTGAGCGCCCGGGGCATTAAACCTGTCGATAGCTTCCTGACGAATTGTTCCGGTGATACCACCGTCAATTCTCTCATATTTGTAGCCTTCTCCCTCCAAGAAATCTTCGAGGATATCCAACATCTTTGTCATCTGAGAGAAAATAAGGACTCTGTGACCTTGCTCTTTAAGCTGCCTTAACATTTTCGACATGAGAACCAGTTTTCCGGAAGCCTTGATCAATGCTTGTGTATCGTAGTTACCGTGAGGATTGAGCGGAGCTTCCTCGGCAGCCACAGGGAACAAGTAAGGATGGTTACAACACTTCTTCAGGTCCATCATGACGTTGAGCAATGAGACAGTCTGACCGCCACTCTTAGGGTTCAAAGCTTCGTAGTTCCTCGTCAAAATATACTTGTAGTATTTCTTCTGCATGGGAGATAACTCTACACGCACGATGAACTCTGATTTAGCCGGCATGTTCTTAAGCACGTCGGCCTTGAGACGCCGCAGCATATGCGGACCCAACATCTCGTGAAGCCTTTTAACTTGTTCTTCCTTCGACACATCGGCAAATTCGTTTTGGAATGCGGCAAGATCGTTGAACTTATCTTTATTTAAGAAGTTCAAAAGATGGAACAACTCTTCTAGGTTGTTTTGTAGAGGAGTTCCAGTTAGAAGCAGCTTGTAATTAATGTGATAACCAGCTAAAAGCCTGAAGAACTTTGACTGGTTGCTCTTCAGCCTGTGGGCCTCGTCAACCACAAGGACTGCCCAGTCGATAGACCCGAGACAGGTGGCATCGATAGATACCAACTCGTATGACGTGAGGAGTACATTGAATTTCACTTGTGATTTAATCTTCGACGGCCTTCCTCCTCTGTTGGCGCCGTCATCGAAAGTCAGTTCGTTTTCTCTGATAACAGCTCTTGAATCTTTGTCACCTACATAAGTGATGCAATATAGGTCTGGAGCCCACAGTTCGAACTCACGTTCCCAATTAATGATAGTGGACAATGGTACTGACACAAGGAACGGTCCCTTGCAGTGTCCCTCCTTGAACAGCGAGTAAAGGAATGTGACAGTCTGAATAGTCTTGCCGAGACCCATCTCGTCAGCGAGAATTGTATCGATCCCCTGTCCCCAGGAGTACCGCAGCCAGTTGAGCCCCTCCAGCTGGTAAGGATGCAGCTGCATACCGGTTTCGTACACGAAGGGCGGCTGGTCCTCGTACTTCTTGTTGAGGTTGGTGGTGGGGCGGTCGGGCGGTGGGTTGTATTTCTTTGGCTTCATCTGCAAGCCGGCACTGCTGTCGTCTTCGTCAATAATGTCCTTATTCTTGCTCTTACGACCGGCCTTCTTGCCTTTGGTGCCTTTTGTTTTTCCTTCGGATGTGATGAAAGCGCGCATGTCCTGCGGTTGAACAAAAACTTTGAGTATATACCTCACCATTTACTTATCATCTATGAAATGATTGTTCATAGTATAATAACGATCATATAAATGAAGTAAGAGATTGACCTGATAGTATTCCATAGCATTCTTCAATCCGGCGATATCTGCATTCTCTGACTCCCAAGTGGCTTGATCGTAAGAGAGATCGCGCCACTTCACAAGGTAGTAAGTAGTACCGTCGCGGGAAGTGCGGTGATTTATCACTCGATGCACGACCAGCCATTCTGGTTTCACACCATATCTGAAATCATAGTTGATGGTTTAGAAGTGCTTGAATAGACGTGAAACAATAGTGAATGACGCAGTAAAAACGGTTGAACAAACAAATAAGGTCATCTTATGCAATGTCAGTAATATGATAAACAACCATGTGAGACCAGTTCCACCACTTTTCAGTTTTCTGTGCTACAACGAAGTACTTCTTGGTAGTGTAACGAAAAGTATTGTACCTGTAATATTTCTCCTCGAGTATCTTCTCATCGGTGTCATGGTCCTGCTTGTCCTTGAGCCGCTTGACGCGTCCGTCGCGCTCATCCAACGGCTCTTCTAGTTTCGGCGGCTCCTCAGGGTCTGACTTACGCATATAGTAGCGGTACATCAGAGGGTGGAACACGTCCAGCTAGAAATCAAAAAGTTATGGCTCAATTAATTTGATGTTACCATTAAAAATCTTAAATTATCTCCCGTCTGCGTTAATAAAAAGACTAAGAATTTAGTTGTGACGATAACAACTAAATGAAAATTGCCTTATTGTTCCTCTGCACGACAATACAATAGCCGTAATGAAGACAGGCACAGAGAACAAAGTGTAAGTCTTTGTCACCTCGACTTCGAATGTAGAGAGCTATAGACTCGCTTAGAACATCGCTTAGCTTAGTGTTCTTAAATACTGCTGCAATTAATAAATTTTATACCCAGCGGAAAAAAGCTATGTTGCGTTCGTATATTGATAAACTATTAGTTCTTATGTCCACAAACCTGTAACTCAGATATCCAGCTACAATGCCAGTAGGAGCGCTCATGCCACTTCACGAAGAACTCTCTGGACCGTGGCGCCTTCGACTTGGCCGACTGTTCTTTCCACCGCCATGTTAATATCTTCGCCACTTTGCCCTCTAGCGGTGGACACTGGAATAATACAAGCGTAATTAATTATGGTTTGTCTTATGGTAACGAAGTTTAAATGAATGTAGTGAGACTGAGAGGTTTAAATTCCAACCAAATTAGTCAAGTAACTTATGAATATTATGATAATGATACTCACACTACATCGAGGACACTTCCACTCCCCGTCCGGCACCTCCTCGAGCGGTGGATTCAGACAGAAGCGATGGTACGCCGACGGACACGAGTCGCAGCACAGTAGCTCGCCGCCGTCCTTACATATTCTGTAATAGGTATAATTTTGGTTAAGCTGAATATTTGTACATAATAGAGCAACTTATGGTTGACTTAGTTAAGAAGGACATAATATGATTGAAGCAAGTTAACAATACTATTAAAATAACGTAAATATCGTTCGGCGAAAATACTGTTCTGACATCAGGATATGACGATAATAAATCGCACGACACAGCAATACTATTAAATTTCTTTTTCATAACCTAATCTAGACAAATAATGTGACAAGAGATCTGGTTAACCAATAATTCACATTTTACCCAACACTGCCTTTCTTTTTTGCCAGGGTGAAACTAATGACTTCAATCCACGCCACTGACACACTAGTATGATAGTAATGTAATAGTAACCGGCAGAACTCCTGATGCTCGTCGTCGTCGTCCTGGTCCTGGTTGCCCTCGGCCTCGCAGTGCGGACACGACCAGCGGCCCTCGGGCGTCTCCTCCAGCTCGGGCTCCAGACACACGAGGTGGTACGCGCGCGGACACGTGTCGCACAGGATGATCTCGCCGCCTTGCTGGCACACCTGCCCCACACAATATAATGTTTTACTTATGTGATGCTTTTTCCTACCTAAATTCCCTACTAAGAAAACCTTAGATGAAGACAGGGCAATGATATGTGATTCTCTAAGATCACCTTTTTTTTCATTAACGCCTTTTTCATTCTATTCCTCTAAATCGTTTATAAGAAATAACGTGATTTTAAAATTAGTTTAATTTAGTTTGCATGTTTGTTCTTGGTTCCTTCATGGAATAATCTTTACTGAATTTTGACACTAAACAAGTTACGAACTTCGTATGTATGTATTATCGAATACGAACCTCGCAGTAATCCTGGTGTTCCTGTTCTCCTTCAGTGCCATCAGGGAACTTGCTTGTAGTTTTCAATTTCTTCTTCTTTTTGCTCTTATTACCTATCTTAGTCTTTGCCTTCTTTTTCGGTTGCTATAAAAAAGATTGAAAAGATATGTTAATAAAGAATAACCTATACCTGAATCTAAGCTAGAGAATGTTTTTTTTTCTATCTGTCCAATTTGCTTATGTAATACATAAGCAGGTTGAAACTTTCTATCAAGCTCCTTATTAAGTATGCTTTAAACATAAGATTATTATAAAAAAATGTTTAGAAGTTGTAATACATTAAGAATAAGGTAGTCTGTCAACAGATTTATATTACAAAATTAGTCATTCGCAAAATAACCGCGTAATAAAAGACATTGCGGCAATACCATCATATCTCTCCCGATAATCAGATACTTACTTCACGTTATGACTGATAACGGAATGTCATCTGATTACAAGATAACACACATATAATTCTAAGTAAAATAAGTTATTTCCATGACATACATATTTTGTGTAAATAAACACCTACAACTTAAGTATTAAAATTAATTGTATTCTAAGATGATTTTCGAGAAAATTTGATAAAATTAATTTTATTTTTCACTATTAATATTCCCTGTTGTAGTTCTTTATGTGAAACAGTATACTATGCAACTGCAATAGACCTACTACGAAAACGCAGTATGTTGTGGTTTTGACATTACAAGGGGTTGTATATAGAGTTCTTACCGGCACAGCTGGGTCATCTTCCTTGACGGGAACACTCTCGTCCGAGGCCGCGGCGGTGGCCGGCTTGGGTTCCTCCGCCTCAGCCAACATCTGTTCGAATTCAGCGTCCGAATCAGAGTTCACTGCGCTGCCCTCCTGGTCTTCCTCCTGTTAGAACATGTATAGGCTGTGGTTAGAGTCAGTTACTTGTATACAGCAATGCTCAACAATATGTAACTTCTAGCACTTGTATGTATTACTAGATATTATTAATCTTTAACTTACCTATTTATCTATACTAATACATAAATCTATACTAATATAAAGCTGAAGAGTTTGTTTGTTTGTTTGAACGCGCTAATCTCAGGAACTACTGGTCCAAGTAGAAAAAATATTTTTGTGTTGAATAGACTATTCATCGAGGAAGGCTTTAGGCTATAAACCATCACGCTGTGACTAATAGGAGCTAAGATACAATGGAAATTGTGAAAAAAACCGAGCAGGTATACCTAAATCATAACATATATCTTCTACCCACGGGGACAAAGTTGCGGGCAACAACTAGTTATTATATAAGTGTTAATTCCACGTGTCGATACTCATTATTCTCTTACCCTTTTTTTTTATTTGGATTATGTCTTCTCACGATTGGTTAGTATTTTAGTTTGTAGTTGGCGCTTATAAAAGAAGTAGTGTATGATGTATAACTCACGCTGCTGGTCCGCTTGCGCTTGCTGAACTTGATCTTGAGCGTGGGCACCTTGGGCTTGCGGCCGGGCTTGCCGCGCGGCGTGGCGGGCGTGGTCGAGTGCTTGGGCTTGCGGCCTCGCTTGCGCGGCGCCGTTGCACCTTCGTCGCTCTGTTCCTCTTCTTCCTCCTCTTCGGGTTCTTCCACTACTTCTTCATTCTGTATCAAAAAAAATTTAGGCCATTACCCACTAAATCTCAAAACTATGAAGGTTTACGACTATATTTGCTGGGGTTGTTACTAGCAGCAGCAATAGCAGCTACAAATAAACGTGGTAGAATACATTTAGAACTTGAGAAAAATCCATATTATTATTTTTGCAAGGAACAGGTAAAATAGAACTAACCTTAACCTCTTTAGGAGTGCGTCCTGGTCTGCCTGTTTTAGGCACATAATCTGATGTTGTGGATGTGTTGGTGTTGTCCTCAGACATCGCCGGAGTTCCGCTGCCGAGATGTGGGTTTGTCTCACAGAACAGACGCCATTTTGCTGCCACTAACATCATCAACTTTGATACTGGAACCTGTTAAGAATAATTAGCCTTTAAATAAATTCTCTCTTTACTTTTTATATGCCTAATAATAAGATTTAAAATTCGGCTATAAGCAAGGCCATGTTAAAGGTACACGACGACAGGACCTTTTTCTTCATTCAAGGTTGAATTGAGATATAATTAATAAGGACTAAAAAAATAAAAATAAACAATCTAGAAATCAGCGGGATAATATTTAATTCTTATAATTTACGTCAATAAATTCATATAGTTTAAAATAACCGAAGGGGCGAGAACTAGTAAATAAGGAAGAAACATTTAATCTATGACGAGTATATTTCCATTACAAGGAAAAAAACTGTTAACATGCAATTAGCATTTCAAGATTTAATTAACTAGAGAATATTCAATGATTTTATCTGCAACGTGAAGAATCTTCAATGAGATTTGTTTGCTTACATTACCGACTCTCAATCTGTTGTTTATTAGAAAATAAGAAACAAACAGTGGGTTTAATACGAAACGGACGTTCCTGATCCTTTACACCCGACATGACTAAAATATAGGCTAGGTTAGTGTAAAATTGCTGACTAAAATTGAATTTAGCAGATTACATCGCAATTCACAAAACTTTGTGTTTTTTTCTGAGCCTGAGAGAAATACAATAATAGGTCTGAATGAACGAAAATTTTCAAAGAATTTTGTCGCCCTAAGTAATATGCTTATAGAATAAGATCTACTGGACCTAACTAAATCGCATTTTTATTCGACCAAATGGCAACTATTCCGTATAGAAATCTCATAGTAATCGGATGACATAGATATAGAAAAAAAAACAAAGTAAAACCTACTTATTTATGAAATCGGTTAAAAAAGCAACTAAAGCACAAACCTTAGGGTTCTCTTTGACGAGCAATGGTCGCACATGCTGCTGGAACAGTTTGTACGAAGTCAAGTTTTCTAAGTCGGCGTCTGAATACTGGATATCGACGTCAGTGAGTCCAAATGATGAGCACACCTCTTCAACTGTCGGCATACCTGCTATTTGGGATACATAACTTTTAGTTTTGAGACACTGCGCATGCAATTATACATAAATTTGACTTAATTTTTTAACATTCGCAGTAGGTACCGTATTTATTTGCTCAATAGATCTGGATATTTTTAAATAGTATAACCAAAATTCTCATATTCGCCAACTAAAAGCAATGTAATACGGTAAATAATTGTATAGCGGCTTCATCATAGCTGAACAACCTAGGGCACGAGTATTTATTTTTCGTAAACTATTCTTTATTGTTCCCGTACTAAAATCACAAGCCAAGAATAGTGTTTATAAACAGCAATAAACATGAGCAGCAGGAAGTACGTCGTTCGGCATTCATAACGGCACCGCGTACATAAAATAAGGCAATTTTATAGGGAGAAGGAAAAAGCTAATTCCTTTGAGATACGCCTTGGTGTTTAAGAGGCTTTTTATGTAGCTCTGCCAGACGTTCACAGTTAAACCTGAGGAATGCAAGTTCCTAGTTCTGTTTTCATTAAGACGCCATTTTATTAGATACCGCTAGCCTTTGCTATAGTAATAGGCAAATAATAAAATACATAGTATATCTATTGTTATCATGTAATTGATTGAATTGGTAAATTAGAAGGCTGAGCAGTAAAATGTTGATGCCTGAGTAGTAATTCGATGTTATTCTTTTAATCTTTTCCATATCTGTACTATGTCACTATAAATTTTCCCAGCTATTAGTTTTTAATGCTCTATGATAAGGACATTTTCCAGTATCATATCACTCGGTAGCACGTGCCAACCCGTCCAACCATTAAAACTTAACTAATTTCACTCGGTCACTTGAAAACCAATCTAAATTTTGTCACGTTTGCGAGTGTGGCATGTAACGTTGATACGTATTGTGAGAAGTCAGTGCAAAAGTACCGTCTTTTATAAGTTTATAAATATTCTACAAAAGCTCTAAATGAATTGTAACTAGACGAAATATTTTGTAGTGTGCTAAAAATTATTTTCTATTGAACCTCAAATAAAAAACAATATTTATAACAGATTTTTTTTATATCTCCATATCCAAAATGTTTCAGTTAGGTAGCAGGTAAAATAACACTTGGGCAACAAGCTTTTTACGGTATAGCAATTTGGTGCTTATAAAGTTATGGTATGTATTTTTGATAAATAAATAAACAACTGTAGGTGTTTCCCGTGAGCTTGTTCTTATATGCCCGACTTTCATTTAGCGTCTATTAATAAAAAAACATGATGATTAACATATCATCATCAAAGTATTGGAATTAATGAATCGAAGCTCACGTAGGTACTGTTCAGTCAACAGAGTTGGTCATAAAACATGTCTATAGGGTGTTAATAAAGATGCGTTATCTTTGATAACTGATTGCAGTCATGTTTATCTATTGACACCATTTGAGTGATCAGTCCATCAATTTCATTCGGCTTTTGTCAAGATAAGTAAAACGTTAAGATTCTGACCATTTCAACTACAGTTAGTTTAGAATCGAACAGTTATTACGTATAGAACTCAATAAGATGTGCATAAGACTAATTTACTTTATAAGGTTAAAAAGATCAGAATTGAATTGATCAGAATGGCAGACGCTATTGTGAAAGATGAGCAATTTTTTTATAGATATATGTTTTAGTTTTTAATTAAAAAGAATTAACTTTGTTTCAATACATTGGCCATGACTGTAAAACTAAATAACTTCTAATCCAAAGAAACAACGCCACGTGCAATTTTCGGTGCATTCAAAATATCATGACACACGCACATTCCAAATATTTATTCAAAATAACCTCTTTAACATGTTGAATCAGCATTATTCTTATTACATCGAAATTCTAAACAAGTTGACAATATAAATGAACAAGTTGTTGACAACAGCTAGAGATCTTTATAGAGAAACGAGCAAGGTCGTATGAACTTCAGAGGTCATTGCACCGCGCACTAAGTTCGAATACACCGATGTATAATTATTTATACATTTATCTGCAGGCCTGCCTTGAATCTTAGATGTTAACAACGTGAATGTAAGAATTGCAAATGTGCAAGTACAGTAGAGGCAGATAAATGTATTGCATGATGTAACTGTTTAAATACTTTATTTTCACTAAATCACCTACGTTTTAGGCAACTCGCTACAGATCCATGGCTTTACTGTTTGTTACATATCATTGACCAGCTAATTAGACATGTTAAACCTTTCATATTACCATAGTATCCGACACGTATGCCATCTAAAATTATATTATACATCAAAATTTGGATAACACTTAGCTACGACCATTTAGACATATTCATGTCCTTCATTATTCCCTATGTAGGTACAAAGAAGAAGTAAAATTACACAATTTAACTATCCATGTAAATTTAAACTGACGGGCCTGATTGGCAATATCTGCGGTCGAAACTGTTTCAAATTGTTAGTGTTATTTTTAACTAGAGTTACAGCAAAGTCTAGTATCTTTTTGAGAGCCTGCTTGGTATCATAGCCGGTCATCGGCCATACCAAAATCGAAATGGTCAAGCCATTGGAAAAAAAAACAATTTGCCCGATTATTGCCCTTTATCTTAAAATTATAGAAGATGTAATGTAAAAAGACGCTTTAGAACTTACCCGATCCGGAATCTGAAGCAGCTGGTGTGACAGACGTGTTGTGTTTACTGCCCCTGCCTTTACGGGACTTCTTTGTCGATGACATGGCACTGAGAGCATAGTCACTGTCTCCTTCTGCCTCGATCTCAAGGCCAAACTCTTCATCCTGTGATGAAAAACAGGTTGAATAACATGATTTACAGCTATAAACAAAAACTATAAGGGTGGTGATAGAGTATCACCAAAAAATTTCAATTGCATTCGTCAGTTAAAAGGGGTAGAGACAATATAGACGTATTTCTGGCTTTGTTGAAAAACTAGTGATCTAGCACTCCAGTTGATGAATGAAAACCAATTCCAGGCCTATTAACTTTGATAACCTTGCTGGGTAATTTATTGCAATGGAATAAAGTAAATTTGAATTACCTGCATAAACTGTAACAAATGCATTATAGGTAAGTGTATAATATACTTATACGCCTATTATTTAAATGTAATCATAAATATACTTTCACACATTAGGAATTCCTTATTATTGTGTGGTTAGTAAAAATGTGCATTAACATAGTCCTATTTACAATATTTGGTGTAATTAGTCCATATCTATTATTTACACTTATTCAAATACAAGTCAAGTAATGGGGTATCCTTACATTTCTAAGATACAAAACTTTGAACACTATTTATCTATAGAACATTCTTAAACATGAACTAAAAGAAATGAAGATACCTTGAGACTAAGGACCACACAAGACTACAATTTTAATATTCAACTGTGCAACATGTTAGACCTTTTAATTCCAACATTATTCCACCTGCTCCTAGTAGGTTATAAGAAACCCATATACAAACCACCTTATCTAAGATTACTCAAGTGATTTAACAGACTGATTATCAAAATACAATTCAATTAACAGATTGTAATGATTGAATCAAGTATTTACAATACTGCCAACCCACTTCCTGTGACTACAATAACCTATTTTGTGCATATGTATTAAAGACTAATGAGATCCTTTATGATGATAATTGTTAAGGGACTATTCAATTAGTTTTTTTTTTTCAAGAATCTTCAAACTGATAGACGTCATTTCCATAATATATCAATAGATGTGCTAGTTATAGGAATAAGAAAATGCTACTGCTACCTTCACAAACAAGGGAGTCAAAAGCCAGGTGATAATATAAATATATTATACATAATTGTATCGGATTCAGCAAGGATATGGATAGCAAATGTGACAGGTCTGAGGAGGAACACTGACCTTATTGGTGACATCCTTGTAATATAAACAGTTGCGTTGCAGTCACATCCAGCACAATGTGTGAAAGATGCATGAATATGGAAGAAGCAAAGGAATATGTAAGGATAATGGCATATTGTTGTTTTCACCTAACCCCTTAGGAATATGGTATGAATGCATTATGACACATCATTGTGTCTTTGTATCATTCTAAGCTTAGATGTTACATACCATTGATTTTTGAAAAGATTGACACAAGTTAATCACCTGCCAAATTTTTTATCAACCATTGTTATTTGGGTTGTTAATCTTGTTAACTTAAATTAACTTGGTCACCCTTTCAGAAACCCGGAGTAAGTTAAAGATATTTGTGGTATTTTCACATTATTTCGTAACTCCGAAGTGAGTATGGTTAACCTTGAAATCAACAAGAACTCCTATTCTTAAGGAGTGAAAATGAGATCATGTTGATAAAAGATAATGCAACAACTTCAATGCAAATGTTTAAGAGTTTAGACATCTTTTGCATTATATAAATAACTTTAATATTTAGATGAGTATATCAAGTGAGCCCATATAACTTCTACCTAACATTCAAAGCAGTAAATTCAAGTTATGACTAGTACTTTCTGGCAAAACATTAATTATGTAAATTCTATACATAATGGAATAGAGATCTTATCACATTTATAGTAGTGGCACTGATTAAAACATAAATACAATAATAATTCAATCTGAATAGGCAATCGGAATCTTGATAGCTAGACATTGTTATGGGAATACAAATTGATGCCGTTTATAAATACACCCAAAGGTGTTTAACCTTGAAACTAAAATATACGAGAATAATGAAAACTGTTTGCTTAAAAACAGTTTAGTTTTAGTACCTGTAGCGATGAGAGCCCAAGATATAAGAGGGAGTGATATACCTATGATTAAAAATTTTGCATTTTTAAAGAGGGTACATCAATCATTTTTAGAAACAGTTGAGATTTCAGTTTTCTTTTCATTGCAACGGGAATTTCAGAATTGCAAAACCAACTGTTTTTGAAGAGGCTATAAAAGCGCTTTATACAATCAAGTTATCTGGTTTTGACTTTCCTAAGGTAGTAGTAATCCTAAAATAATAAAAAAGTAGATAAAATATAAGTTGACTTGAAATAACACTCACCTCTTCACTCTCATTCTTGCGCTTCTTCTTTTTCTTTCTACCTTTCTTCTCTTCTCCTCGGGCTTTCCTTTTCTTACCCTTTTTCTTCTTTCTGCCATCTTCAGGTGAGTAGTCCTCATCCTCCTAATAATATCATTCATAGCAGTGAATAAACTTCAATGACATAACCATAACACAATTTCATCAAGTCAAATGTTTACAAATACAAGCATTCACTATTGAATAATACTAAAAACATGAATGAATAACATATTCAACAATTACCTTTGGTGGTGCTTCATCACTCTCTCCAGAATTCTCATTTTGACCCTCACCTTCCTCCACGTCCTCGTCGCCTGCAAGTTCACAATAAACTGGTCAAACCAGTCCACTACACCACGCACTTACCAACGCTCTAGCAAACGGTTTACAACAGTGCATTTCGCTACAAGACCACACTCCTCACGCTAAGGTCACTAATCCCTTTGTTTGGCGGCGTCCATTTTGTTAAGTAGTAATGAGGGGATATCGCATGTTCTTTTCTGTCACAAACTGCCACTTAAAAATATTTACAACCACAAAATAACAAATACATCATAAACTCACTACGAAACCACTTCTTTGACAACACAACACTCTGATCGGCTATATTATTTGGCCAAAACTGAGTTACGGAACCCAAAATTTTCTAAATTTTTAATTGCTTTTACCGCAAGTAAACACATGATACCGCTATTCGCGGCTTACCTATGACATGCTAGCTAAATTGAACGTTTACCTGCGAACGAACCGTCTACTTCATCATCGGATGCCATTTAGATCACTAATCAACACAACCTGCAATAAGATTAAAGATTTTGGTCTAGAAAAGATAAAGGACGCGCAGTTTTTGCGACAAATGGTAATTAATTCAGAAATTGATGCCGCCGTCACTACACGGCAAACTAGCATGAATTGTTGTCTCGCTCGCACATATTCAAAAATATGGGAAAAAAGAAATTATGGGGTGGCCACACCAGTGTGAGAAGAATCTACCATTTTAATAAACAATCTACCAACTTTAGAATCCAAAATTTTAGATTTGGATTTTTGTTGATGTGATTTGATCCTACTATGAACGACAACTTACTCTAAACAATAAAAGTATTTCGGAAATACTTGAGTATCGACTTTTCATCTATACCAGGACTACTGGTCACTCGAAAAGTTTTCCTAGAGATAAGTAGGTACATAAATAAAATAATCAAAACTATACAGAAATATGTGTAAAAAAAGATTCATGAGATTAAATCAATGCTTATTTATTAAATCAAGTGCTTTATCAAATAAAATGTCCCATTTTATTTGATAAAGCAAAAACTGCTTCCAGGAAAAAAAATCAAAAAATACAGACACAAGAATAGACACAGATAGAAGAAATTGCCTTATTTCTATGTTCATAAAATGATTTTCACATTAACAATAGCGGGAAGATGCAAACCGTAGTCGAGGATCAGATTATTCATAGTTTAGGTCGGAGCAAATGTATATTTTCTAAGTATTATGCTTTTTCAATTTTACTATTTTAGGTGTGAAGCTATTGACAAAAAACATATATTCTAAATGAATAAACCAAAATTAAGATATAAGGTACCGTAACTTAAGGTAATATTGTAAAATGAAGTCAGTTTTGGTTCTGAATTTAAGCGAATAATCTGTGATTTTTAGGAATTTATAGTTTTACGCCTCATACAAAAAACTCGTACAAAAAATAACATTCATGATTGTAACTGATGGTATTTTTAAATCATTTTTTGTGAACGTTTGTTATTGTGAGGTAAAAAAAAAAGTTTATTTTAACATGTCGACACTTTCTCGTTTTTTGAGAAATTTGGATTGTCACATTTTCGTAAAAAAAATGTATCATTACTTATGAGGGAAATTAATACATATACCTAAAATTAATTCGGCAAATGGCTCACCTGATGTTAAATCAATAAAGCTGTCCTTGAACATTTTCAACCATGCGGTGCTTTTTCGGCAAATGGTAGCGTCCTTAGTTTACAATGTAGGCCGAAAGATGTACCAAAAACTCGAACAAAATGTAAAGTCAAAGCTTCAAGCTTTCACGAAAATCTGTTGAATAGTGGTTTTCTTACATTATTCAGACTAATTTTCCTTGAACTTTACGTAGAAAATCATCAAGCTTCATTTGCAGGAACTCGGCACTGCATGATCTGACGCTAATGTTGTGTTTACGAGTATCATATCAACTCGATCTATAGAAATCGATGCAGTGGAGATTGTGGCTCCTACTACTTTATGCTGTTATAATTGGGAGGGTACTACAGGTACTTGCACATAGTGCGTAGGGTGTGGGCAAAATTTGATTCATTGCAACAATGTGTTCGTAGTTTGGACTTGTTTCATTCTACAAGTAGCACTAAAAAAAAAATGTTTTATTAAAACTGCTATTTTATTTTTCGTTAAAACTTGGCAAAAAAATTTAATATCGAATTCTAAGACCATTTATTTTCATACCAGTCATTTTATCTCGTAAATTTATTAAAGTATATAAACATTATTCATTCTGTACAATTTTATGTGCTGAGACTGTGCAACTCAGATATTTTTTCAGGAGAGAGAATGACTTCCAAATTATTCGTAAATCTACTGTTCCAAGAAAAATCAATAAAATGGTATGAATACCTGTCAATCGCCAACATAACAAACAAACTAAATTGTTGCCATTGTTCGAAAAGTGATTTAGTAACCAACTATAAATAACATGGATTTTCTTTAAAATCATCAAAATTATTTGATACAATTTTGACCTTTTTACTTACAGTATAAAATCGCTGTTCTATTTTTATGTACACATAAAATTTGCAGAAAATTGTGCGTGATGACGTCACTCATTAATGAGTGAGCGGAGGCATAGGTAAACTATTGCTGTCTTTTTCTGACACGTTCATTGATTAGTTCTAGTCGAAGGCGGGGATGGAAACATGGAAACTTGACTGATAAACTGACAATGTGTAGTCTGTAGTTGTTATTGTTTAACTACTTCCACAGTTTAACATGGTTTTTATTTATTTATTGTGAATACAATAACTCAGCTTGTTTATTCTTCTACAACAAACTCATCACAAATCATGAATGCTCTGTTAGATTACGGTTCATCCTCCAGTGGTTCCGAAGAAGAATCAACAGAACATGAAAAGTAAGTAATGAATTGAAATGAAGTGTAATCATGCGTTAAACGAATATATAATTGAGATCGTTGTGTAACTATCGTGCTTATTGCAGATCTGCGGCTGAGAGTTTGAAGCCGAAACTTCCTAAACCGACGATCGGGGAAAGTAGCCTACAAACTTCGGTTTTTTCGAATCCCTTCGTGGAAGCAGAATTAGCAAAGGCGGCAATACTCGAAAAACATGTTAAAATGGTATATGTTGACTTTCTATTACATAACACTTGGTATTGACAAAGCCATGTAGATTTTATAGTACAACTAAATTTAAAACTTAAAATTTAAATATCCACATACTACCAAGCATATTATGGCTATACCGAGTACATTCATACATCACTCATAATAACATTGAAAGTTTATATATTAAAATTAATCATGCACTTTAATTTACTCAAATTAAAACATTAAAGTTTTCTAATTGTTATCATAATAACAACACCACAAACTTGAGTGTCCACTTGTGCATACAATCGTCAAGTACATAGGCGATGACTGTAAGGTTCCAGGTAAAGACAACACACAGATGATAAATGGAAAACGGATATGCTGGAACTACAGGAAAGGCCGCTGCCGCTTCGGACACAATTGCAAGTATGCTCACGACACTGATATACAAAAGTCTAGTGAAGAGATAGAAGCAGATAAACAGGTGGGCAAGCTAGCAATGAGTTATTAAAAAAAAGATTCATACAAAAATACATCTTTAATAAATCCCATTCTGTATGTACTTAATCCTTGTTTCTGTGTTCTAGAAACTGAAATCAGTAGTGTGCGAAGGTGCGGGTACAATGACATCTGCCCCACCACCTGTAGCTGTACTCGACCAATCAACCCCAACAGATGATGCCACCTGGGAGGGTGGAGTAGACAAAAAAAAACTGAAGAGACCAGGCCTCAGCCAAACTCTAGTACCAGGGAAGAAAGTAATCAAAATGTATAAAGAGCAAAAAATCAAAGATGCTAATAAAAATTAAATGTTAACTACTTTTAAGATCGCTGTATATGCGACATTGTTGGTATTTGTTTGACTTTGGTTTCTGCAGACCTAAGAAGCAGAATTTATCGCACAGAATGAACTGTGCTTGATGCTTATGAACACAATAGAATTGCTACTTTTCGTCCTGAACTCAAACATTAGTTGCTACAATATATTTTGTAGTTTTGAACTCTCGCACATTTAGTTCTAGATGCACCTCACCATCACTCAAGTCATAATGAAGTTTAATAATATTTTTTATATACGTATATATGTACGTCATCTGTATACGAATTAACTAAATAAATCTAAATATATCGCCTCTGCCTTAAAAAGGGTTAAGATAAAAATTACCAGTCTTGTTGCATATACAGTAACAATTTTTAACCTAAGCTATATCTCTTGCATTCCATATCCGTGTATCGTAATTATTAATAAATATAAATCAAAGTTCTTTGTGTTAGTCCATAACAAGCAAATGTAATCAAAATGATCATGTCAACTATACTGTAAAATATTTTTCGGGATACATAAAGTATGACGTATGACAACTATAATCGTTTAAGACTTTAAACTAATTCTGCATTAACATTGTAAATAAAGTTGGGCAATAAACTTTTATTTGTTTTGTTTTATTCTAAATAATTCCTCCATTCATAGATTTAGGTCTTTCTATGCTCAGAGAAAAGAAGGATACTCTTCTTATTCCATTTCGGCAGATGCAGTTATATATCAATGTTTTATTAATCATCATCAAATCAAATATCAATAACTAATAACTTTTTAGCATTGAAATATTTTCGTTACTTTTTAATTTCTGTTGAATCTTTTTTGTAGTTTTAAAATTTCGAGCCCATTGTATCCTAAAATGCTGTGCAAAAGCCTCTCCAAAATCCTTGTATTGTTGAATACAAATTTCCTTGAATCTAAATTTCAGGATCGCACACACAAATTGTAAAAAAGCGATAAGTCAAAATATTCTTATGTGGCTGTTCTTCGAGTCTTTCAATGGCAAAACAACGTTTACTGGGACAGCTGTCAGCTAGTTGCAGTATATAAGAATATAGCATCTCCTGAATATATTCCCCATTGGGAAGAAGAAATACCTGTGGGAAATACTATCTATAAATAAGTTACGTACCTATAGGTAGGCAAACTTTACCATAAATCACGTGAGACGATTTTTTTCTTTCGAGGAAATGTTTACGTGTGTGGTAGGTATGTAGACTAATATATTCGTCTAGCAGTCTCCAAAAGATGAAAATAACTTTTCTAAAAATATACACACTGGCAATGAAGCTTGTTTAACCAGAAAAGACACAACGAAGAATATGCCTATGTATCGTGAATATTTTTACACATTGGATTAGATGAGAATATAGGTTTCTTCTTTAGAAAACAATAACCATACTATTTTGCTAATCGTGCGGCAAAGTATAAATAACATTCTAACATGTTATACTTTAACAGAATATTGTTTTGATAGGTGTTGTAACCTTACACACCACATCGCCTCACTTAATGAAAGGGATAAATAAAACTATGAAAAATCAATGACGCATTTTCTTTTATTAAGAAACAATGCGAGAAGTACACATGCAATTTTGAGATTTTTACGCCCAAAGCTTTTAGCACGATGCACCAAAACAAAATACATTTTTTATAATGTAATACATATTATTTCATTTAAAGTACATTATTGAAATACAATAGTCTACAAAATAATTAAGAATTATTCTGGCGTTCTTATCGCAATAAAGCAAGCATGCTTGCTGCTTTCTTCATTAATTTGGTGCAAACGGCTATTGTATCAGTTGGCACATTTGCCGCCAACATTTGCCTTTAGATTTAGAGCTCTCAATTGCTCAATTATAATAGCACAGCCATTAACAATGCTACCGTGGATCTTTGCCAAACGATCGAATAGCTTTACAGCTATTTAGCAAACCGCTATACAGTAGATGTATAATCTTCAATACATTGAAATTAAATATAAAGGTGGCTTAAAATACTTTTGTAAAATTGTTTTTATGATTTTGGTAAGTACTAGGCTCCCCCGACAACAGAAACAGTGACATTGCGACGACATCAATTTCTACATCGAATTATATCTACGCCACATAAATATGCTGTTTCTTCTTAATCAAAAATATATTCTATATTAGACAAAATCCAACGCTAAAAGGCCACTAAAATAGAAACATAGGGGACCGTTTTAGTAGAGTATATTTGTACGAACGGTGTTCAATATCGTTTACTTTTGGACCCCTTTAGACAAACAAGTGTGAACGATCTACGTGACCACACAACACCGAGACATTAAAATTTCACGTATCAATATACAAATTAAAACGATTTACTGCAACGCCCTAATTATCAAATTAATAACGTCGTCAAATTACATTATTAAAATTAAGTCTATAAATAAAATGCTATCGCGTTAGGTACATTCATACCTAAAACACTAGTGATAGTGTTTACATACTGCAATAATACTTAATTAATATTATTGCAACACTTTAAGTACTATTAATGTGGATGAATAATTTGTTATTACATTTATTACTTTATGAAAAGTATTTAAATATTCAATATATAGTGTAAAGGCACAAACAATACAAAACATTTCATTGTTCCTGAAATATTCTTTTCAGATTCCTTTATAAATATGCGGTGGTGTTTCTTGGATGTGTTACCTATGTAAAATATTGTTATATTCAAGGAATACTACAAAAATAGTTATCATTTTGGCAATTTATACAATTATTTTGAATAAATACAATATTTATACGAGCATACATGATCCATTTAAAGATGGTTGGTGATAATTAAATAGTACATTTAAATAGATCTTAAGATTAATGGTATTTCATAATTTAGTGTATATTGAAGTGTTACAAAGTGAAATTTCATACAATTTCAAAATCTAAAGATCAATGAATGTGTTTTTAAATTTTGACGGCAACCTTTGTAGTAATCTTTGGTGATCCGAGATCCATTCGGTGGCTTTTCTTGAAATTGTCGAGCTCAGCGTCGTGGGCGGCGCCGTTCAGTTTGGGCGCGTGGCCGTTGCTGACGTGGTGGCCGTTCATCTTCCCCCCGCGTGCGTTGCCCCTATCATTGTACCCGTTAATTTTATCCACGGCGTGCCCATTTATCTTTTCAGTTGCGTACCCGTTCATTTTCTCAGTGGCGTGTCCATTCATTTTCGCTACTCCATTATGACCACTGTGTTTGTCATCATTGTGGTGGTTCAAGTTTTTAACATGCCCTGATAAACGAAAAGAAAATTTCCTTATAACCCCCGCACTATGTATAACATAGTGGTACTGGCGCAATTGTGTTAGTCACATTATTTAAACTATACGTAAACAACGTTCATATACGAAATAAAATTCTAAAATCTTGAATCGCAATGTTAGTAGTCCGTACTAGTGGTACCATGGGCGGGATACATATCACAATGTCCCGTATTAGTAACAGCATTCATATCTGGAAAATTACGTGTGACTTTAATATATTCGGGGAAATCCGCGATAGGCCACAACTAATATCCACACAACATGTATTATCTAACCGGTCCATACCTCCCACGCATCAAATGTTCTTTTTTCAATTAACTGTGATAATATTGTTGTTACCTGCACTTGTACTTTTCATTAAAGCTAAGCTTTTTAAGCACTTAAAACATCCAGCAAAAATTATAACATCAGGCTTGTTTAAAATAAATTTAAAATATTCGCGGTCTCCGATTTTTTATCGGATTTACGGAGTTCTTTACGAAAGTACAATCAAATGAAATAAAATCGCGGAGGAGGTATCGACGTACAGTGCGAAAACATTTAATGTGTGATCCTAATGAGCAAAAACTAGATAGATTCGATTTAAGAAGAAGGTTCCTACTTAAAATAACAAAACAGATCTACCGGAACTAATAGGGGTGTCTAAACTATACTATAACACAATTACGCCAGTGTCCACATCACAATATCACATGCATAGAAATGTTTGGAGAAAATTAATGTTTGAACCAAGAGTTATCAGAACTCGTAAAAATCAGTATTTATATTTCAATTAAGTAATCGTTAGCACTTTTCTTAGTTGATACGTTCTGATAGCTTTTGGTGACGTTACATGGCTGAATAAAAGTCGGCAGACAGTAAATATGAGATAACTCGGGCCGTATCAATTTCATAAAACTAGATTATAGGATTGATATTTATCATACTTTAGAGTACTCCTATAAAGCCGTTTAATTATTGGGTTTAAAGGAGCAGGTGAATCTTTATTCTATTTGCGCATACTTTTGGTACAAAGAATTATAAGCTCGAAATAAAACGTACAGTAAAAATAAAATCAAGGTTACATTGCTTTGATCGAAACTAAAAAAAAAGGTTTCTTAAGTAACTAACCACAAAACAGTGGAAACTTAATATTGAAATAATTTAACTGTCCTTAACACAGTATTAATTAAACTTAGAAAGCTCATCCTAAAAGAAAACAAACGTTTTTATCCTGATAATATGCTTATTCTTATTTATAAAATTGAAAAGGCCGAGTGCAAAAAGAGTTTACTTAAACAACACAATCATATTAAAATAGCAAAGCAAACATATTTGCCGTCTTACCGTTGCTGTCAATACCCGTGTAATACTTTTTTGAGGTCTTCCAATCTTCCTTGAGCGACAAGTTGTACATAGAGTAGGCGGGGTCGCCGGTGACCTCTTTCTCTATGGTCAGGAACTTGGGCAGAGACGCCAGCAACGTGTCCTGGTCGTAGGCCGCGCTGTAAGTCTCCAGCAGGACCAGCCCGCGACACCTGAAAATGGTACAATAGTCTATAAGTATTTGTAAAGAAATTATAATCAATTAATAGCACTACTAACAACTACCAAATAAATTAAAGCAATTACCTCTGATATATCGATAAGTGTCTCGATGATAAATAAACAATAAAATAATAACATTCACTGTTTTATTTATAACAAATAATAAATATACGTAAATAGATAAATAATAATAGATAGCAATATTATGTGTCTGTAGTAACAATTCACCTGGGATGCGTGGGCTGCCTATAAATGTCCAACTGATAGTACTGGTTGTTGTAAATGAAACAACGACGCTTCTTGAAGATAGTGAAGTGCGCGTCATCACGCTGCGGCAGCAGGTTCAGGTAATCCCGATGTGTCAGCTGGGTCCTGACCTCTACCGACTGCCCATTCGTCGGGTGGAATTTCCTGAGAGTGTGAATGTAGGACCAGTGGCCCTTCTGTCCACGCTTGCGAAGCCTGACTTGCGCTTTACGGAGATCACTTTGCAAGTAGTTGTGTACGACATCGAAGTCTTGGAAGGGCGGGAACTCAGTGTCGGCGACGAGAGGCGTCTTGACGAGGAACTTGCGCTTCTTGGAGTTGACGTTGAGCCGGTCGCCGGTGTCGATACCGATCTTCTGGCACACGCATGCGATCAGCCGGTTCATCTTCTTGTCGAAGTCGGTGGAGTTGTCGATCACGTCGAAGTATGGATGACCGATCCATGCCGCCGCCGCGTTGTAGTCGAGCTCCCTGGCCAGTTCAACGCCTTCAGACCGGCAAGCGTGATCCTGTCGACGAAAGTAAAAGTTTAGTATGAGCCAATTTGAATGACGACTGTGCCCTTGAAATTTCGGGGATTATTTATTTTTATATTGAAAGCATCAATCAAGATTTAAAGTTGACTTTTTATCCAAAACCCACATGACCTAGTAATCAGGTAAACGTAAGCGGATAAAAGTAGATTACCAAGTCGATTCTGTGACACGTATATCATGATGTATTATTTAATCACAACGTACAATAATACCTGATCTTTTAAATCAAAACAAAACACTTATCCTATCTTTATTCGTTATCAATGACGTCAGTGAATCATAACATCGTAGGTTTTAATACAGTTTTATCACCAGACTTAAAAGTGGCAACCTGCCAATGTTATTGCGAAAATACAACAGACGAGTTTGCAAGCGTTACGGCCATTCATAAACCTTAGACACTTGAATAATATTGTTTTTATTGCTTGGAAATACTTGGAATTCTATAGATAATATAACTGAACTACTTCAATCTGTTCTTAAATTGCAAAGGAAAGGGCTAAATTTAATATGTGAGCAAAATTAAGTAATATGTAAAAAAAACTGCATAACTAACCTACATTATGTGCATGTTTGAATAAATTATCAAGTAAACAATATGTACAGGGCGCAAATTACCATAAATATCGCACTACAACATAATATCAATTAACCGCAACAGTTAATAAATGTCCCTATCTCATGTTTTATACTTGTAAACAAAATTGTTGCTTAATTATAATTGCCTAACTAATTTTGATTTATCATTTTATTTAGTGTTGCAAGACTTTATTAAATGCGTCGTAAAAATTAAATAACAACTTACTTGACGTAACAAGTACTTTTCTTATGAATTTTAGTTTATACAATAGTTTTTAAATATACATATTTACGATTCACTGTGCGGCAGAATTCTTTCCTTTTCTGCTTAATCGCATTCTACATAGTACAATGTCAATGACCATATTGAGAACCGCAACGTGAGTAAAATAATGTGTCGTGTATGGAATTACAGCATGTCGTGTTGTGTGCCGCACGTGATGGGAGGTACTGGCACAGTAGGCAAATTTAATGCCGGTCTCACAATGAAATGCACTCCATAGCGTTTTATTATTACGGTCACGTTTCACACCATGTGCTCTGTAATCGTAGGCTGGTCTAATAACTAGTTTATTAAAATACAGGAATTAATGATAATAGTGGCGGTTTTTGTGATAATAGACTGTGTTTGAATAGTGACGTGTTTGTTTCAAGTACTTGCCGACAAAGTCAACTCGACCATAGTTGCGAATTTGTACTCAATGGTGATTTCATACTACGAGTCCGTGTGTTTATGTTGTACAACGAAGCTAGTATAATCAGAAGAAAATGCGTTCTATTTTGCTGACTGATAGAAATGTGATTAATTTGCCGAGTAACGTAAATTCTTTTGTTATTCCAATTACACCGTGTAATGAGATTATGTTACAATTGCATTTTTTTTTGTGATAAACTGCAAATTTTATTTCACCTACTCAAGGAGTAAAGTAACCTTAACTGCTATCAGCATTTTAGTTATCCGTAAATAAGCATGGCAATTAATATGGCCTAGTAATTTTTATAGTCATTAGACTCGTATTATCGATTCATTATAATATTATGTATATAAATTCTTCGACACGTGTCCGTATAAGGGCAATGTTTTATTAGTGACGTAACTTATCTGTAACTAATCGTGTAGACATAAAGTATGTCTGTATGTGTGGTGTGAACCTTGTCATGTTTTATAATAGGTGACAATTAAAAAACAAAAGAATTAGTTTTGACAATGACATTACGGGGCAACGTAGATAGTGTACTCAGATGTTTTGTTATGAAGGCATACGTGATATGGTGTGGAGATATGTGACGTCGAACGCTCGTGAAGGTTAATTGGGTTTTTACAGCGTAATAAACGAAGAAGTTATGTTTTAATGTATCAACCTTTGTTTTTTAGAAGTGTTTTTATGTTGGGGCGATCAGTATTTTTGAGGAAATTAATTAATTCATTGATAAATTTATACACATAGGTATCTGATACATTATTTTTATTGTGCCCAACATAGAACACAAACAAAATAAGAATCCGCTCGTTAAATTCATGACAAAAGACACTAAATGAAAAGTTTACTGAAAAAATGTTTGCCTCTCTATTATGAACGATTGTTTATAATATCTATGCACTTGTTAGTACATGACGTATTGTATACAATACACCTACGCACGGTGCGATATTAATCACGCTTAGGTTATTCAAACAAAGATCGCAGCCAAACACTAACAGCGTTAGATAAACAAACCGCTACTAAACTGTCATAATATGTACATGGTAATTGAATATCACCAAGTATATGTAGTATATCCACCTAGTATGTGACCGATATTGGTTATACTATCATATCATGTGCATAGTAATTGAATATTAGTAGTACCTAGTATATCTGAGTACCTAGTATGTGACCGATATTGGTTTGAAGTCAGAACGAGTAAGATTACAAAACCGGTATTGATTTCTATACTGTTGCCGTGTTATTAGAATCGTATTTATATTTAACTAGCTTAACCCGGTTTTTGTTAGATTTAACTAGGTCTTATCGTCGCCTGTGATAAAAAATAGTACATTTTATAATAAATATTTAGTTAAATGATCTGGTTGGTCAGATTATTCAATTGAGGTCTTTGAGCAATACAGATCTGGTTTTTTTATCTGGTGTTATCACGTGTTTTCTCTCACGTAGATGACTGTAATCACTTTAAAAAGTTTAAAGGATGTCAACGACCTCCATGATCCACGCTAAATTTTATCAGTGTTCCATGCCTTCGAGCGGTAATAGGTATAAGCCAAACACACATTTTTATGAAAGAATGGTTTCTTCCTATTAAATTACTCGGGGCGCTCAAGGTACGGTGAGAAGATTTAAGAGATTTCGAACTTTATTGTAATTGACGAAGGTTGTGTTTTGATTGTAATATTTGATGGTTACACAAGTCATGAACTTTGGCATATGCCTGACCACGATATAAACCTAACATGCAGAACCTTGACAATGAAAATGCCACGGGAAAGTTTTAATCTATTACAGCAGGCCATGTCAGATAACTGAGTCACCTTTCGGATTATTGTCTGTTTTCAATAATAGAAATCACGTGTTTGATACCGCAACACCCGATTATCATTGGTGCAGTAGGTGTGCCACCAAAGCGACGTTAAAAACACTTTACCACCTTGTAAGCAAGTAACGATAATAACAAAAGCAATTAACAAACCAGAGACATCATTGTAATTAATAGATGTAATTAAAATTACATTTTTATCAACACAGCCTTGTTATCTTTTATTATGTTTAAAAAAACTGTTGTGTCAAATGTACATAATTAATAATACCTACATTTATTAGGTATCTACAAATAAACTTACATATAAATAGTCACGAGTATATCGGTTTTTATAATTTAGAGTAAACCACGAGAATCGCATTTGTAGTTCTAGTTTTTCAATTGTTATAATTGCAGCATTTTGTGGTTTTCAAATGTATTATTCGATTGATATTAACGAGTATGTACTTGCTTATTTATAACAAAGGACAAATTGTCTGGTTTTTAATCGCAGACATCATTATTTAGGTTTTTAATGTCGATACTATCTCGAAGCATAAGTTGGATTTAGAGGTTTTATAAGGAGTTAGTTATGTTTTAATTATAGAACGGAAACAGACAATGAGGTCCCAAAAATAGAACGAGCAATATCCGACATTTGACTTATCTAACGTGTATTTTAAACTTGTTCTAGTTTCATAGTATTTGGCCCGCATTTCCTCGTTCGCCGGCCCACGGGCCCGTCACGAGAGAAAGGAAATGTACGAAATGAAGTGATCTCACCTCTGTGGAGTAAAAGTCTTCGGCCCCGTTGGCAGCGGAGACCATGTGGACGATGTGATTGTATCTGTTATCGCGCAACTCCACGCTGTTCCAGTTGTTCGCCGACAGCATGGCCTCCCACTTCTCTTTTGATATAACTGAAAACGTAAAAATAAACTTTATTAGACACAATAAGATAGACATTACAATGCACTCAGACGTTATAAACGAATATAGAGTTCGGCTGCCCGCCAATTTTATGTTACGCCCTGACATACTTTTATTTTACAATTTTGCGACCGGCTCTTGCGGAAGCTAAAACTGAATCGTATCAAACAGCGCTTCAACTGAAGATAATTAGTCTGATTAATTTACAGTCAAAAGTCAAACGTCTACTGTAGTCGTAATTAGTCATATGACCCATTCAGATACGGCTGTATGTAAACAAATATAGATTTCATATCAGAGTAAATGACCTCCTTGGTGACGCTTGGTTGAAATTCGTTGTATTTAGTTTAAACACAAGGTTTTTGTCTGTCAGTATCGTATTGCTGTTATAATAGACACCCGCCGACGACGTGATGATAAACATGCTCGGTAGAATGTGACATTCAGGCTCATATTGTGTATGTATCGAGTTATAGACTACTATTACCTATGGTGTAATATTGATGAATCAGATAAGACAAAGAGCTTGCGCAACGAGCAATAAATATGATAAATGTAATAATTATTAGAAGCGAAACGCATGCCGGGACAATGATTGAATTGTATAACATACTGTGCCGATGAAACATACTCTATACCTCTTTGTAGACATGTTCCCGTAAGGTTATCGTCAATTCTAAACTCTGTTGCCACCTCCTCTGCGAGGTATCATTGTCAAATTACAGATCAGTATTCAGAATAACGTCAAGTTGAAACTAACACCTATAAATCCGATCAATAAGCCACAGATAGACACAGATAGTATTACATTTTGATTAATCAGTACGATGTACTGTATAAAATCCGTCCAACCTTGCGTATATTTCAGAGCCGGGTTTCGGAACGCATGTCACGCTGCACGATCGTAGGTATTCGATACTCGACTGTCTGCTTATTGCATCCGCATTATGCGCCAACTTTTAAGATTTATAGAATCGTTACATTCTGATCGATTCGTCTGCTTCATTTATTAATAAAGTGTCCGGCTAAACGACAGATATTACTGGCCTATATCTAGTCCTTAAAATAAATAAAAAATACGAGAGCCGTATGCTAGCAACGGGTTGGTATAACTTTCACAATGATCGATTTCTACAACTTTAATTTCTAACAGTAAATTATAATGACCCTTCCTTCCACTGAAGTATGTTACGACTTAACGTTAAAGTTTCCGCTCATAACACAAACTTATGGCCGGGAAGCGAGCCTCATTGCAGCAATGATAATCCAAACTAATATTATAAATGCGAAAGTAACTCTGTCTGTCTGTCTGTCTGTCTTTCTGTCTGTCTGTCTGTCTTTTCTTCACGCCTAAACTACTGAACCGATTTGTGTGAAATTTGGTACAGACATAGTTTGAAACTTGAGAAAGGACATAGGATAGTTTTTATTACAAAAAATAAAAATAAAAAATAAAATTTATTACGGACATACTATATAATAGTGCCATCTATTGGTCAAATGTCGAGCTGTTCCTATGCTCCGTAGATAGATGGCGTTAATCGCGCAATGGTGTCATTACACGTGTTCGGTTCATGTTATTGTTTTAATTCAGCGGAAAATCCATCAGAAAAATGTAAATAAACAGTAAAAAGGTGTAAAAAAATAATATTAATATAATAAAAGTTTTACTACAAAGAAAATGCTCTAACGGAGTATAGATAATTCTATTAGTACTACGCGCAATGGTGTCGATCGTTACACGAGTTCGGTTCATGTTGTTTTAATTCATCGGAAAAAAGTAAATAAATAGTAAAAAGGTATGAAAAAAATAATAAAATAACATATAAAAAATATAATACTACTTTTAGTACAAAGAAAATGCCCGAACGGAGTATAGATAAATAATCCGAGTTGTCACTATGGTCGATAGATGGCGTTGGGATCGAAATAGATCGCGCTATGGTTTCGTTACACGCATTTGGTTGGGTATCGGCCGAGCGCTTCGGTACCGACGTGTTAATATTGTATTGTCGGTTGTATGGTCGTTTATGTGGATAGGTCCTGTTTCGTAAATTCTAAATTGAGAACCTTCTCCTTTTTTTGCAGTGGGTTAAAAACTTTCTGCTCAAAGTAAATTTACGGACGAAGTCGCGGGCAAAACTACCCATGCTAAAAATGCGATAATAACTCTGCCTATCTGTCTTTCCGTCACGCCTAAACTACTGAACCGATTTGGATGAAATTTGGTTCAGACATAGTTTGGAACTCGAGAAAGGACATAGGATAGTTTTTATCCCAAAAATCCTGCGGGAGCGGGAACTTCTCAAAAATCCCGCGAGATCGGGAACTATGTGAGTAAAACCAAAAATCTGCCGGAAGTCACTGTTCCACGCGAACGAAGTCGCGGGCAAAAGCTAGTAAAACATAGTTTAAACACCACTATTTACATATTGTGTTTAATGTAATGTCAAAGCTTGTTTCATATACTTTGTGGACTTAAGGCACGTGTTACATTTTATCTTAAGAGATAGATTCTGTTATGAGAAAACATTGTTGATAAGTATTGATAACCATATCGTGTTGAGCGTGTGCGGTATAAATATTTATTGCGATCGCAGGGAGTTGCCCTTCAGGCTTCAGGCGTCTGTTTGTCTGTCTGAGACGTATCATAAGAACTTGAGGTAAATATTTATATGTCTGTCATTTCAATTCATTCTCGTTTACAATGCTTTCAGCTTGTATTGTATGTAAATGTAATACCATTAAACTAAGTACGTCATTTCAATTCAAATTTTATTCGTTATATGATTCTAATCAGGCTAATATTATCAAGACATTTTTTGATGGGTCAATTTATAATAAGAGGTAATGAATGAACTTATCATTAGCAAACCTTACGTAAACATACTGGCGTCGTAGGTATGTATTAAACTAAACATTGATTAGATAAAAAGCCGTCACGCATGACAGAACACTTACATGCACTGGCGTCCATCGCTCCCCTATCGCATATAATCAAGCAATTCCTCTGGCAAGTCCTCCCCAGCTCGAAGAAAGTGTTCTCAATTTGGATCATGGTCTTCAAAAGGTTCTCCTGGAATTTTAGTGCTGTAACAAAAGAATACCGCATATAAATAAAACGAAACTTTACGACGTATTCGGAATTGTATAGTAGAAAATGTGTGTTCATGAATTCTAAAGTTAAATGCATAGAAATTGAAACTACGACAGTTAACTGCTGCCAAAGAAAACAAAGCCGTCGTATAAAAAAATCTTGTCTAAAAACATGCGCTTTAAATTATCCTCATGTATCCAAAGCTGTAAATATTCCGAATAATATAAACTGATGACGACAAGAGCCTGAATACAGAACTCGTATATCAAGATACGTTTGCTTTCTACACTTATAATGGTGTTCTTTAAATAGACCCCTGTTTATAATATCCATTTGCAAATCATTCACGCAGGAAATTAGTACTGCCAAAAAGTACATTTAAGATTTGTTAATTAGATGACTGACAGAAGGCGTGACTGGCTCAAAAATGGTGTCAACGACGTGTTTTTTTTTTCTACGTCCTATATTGAGGTGATGATGACGTACGCATACAGCCAAATGCGTGATACTAGCCGGTAATAAGAAAATGATGAAATTCATCCAGGTATGGCGATGAATGAACTTTATAAGCAAGTGCTTTGTATACGGTATTCCCCGGGAGCGTTGGCACTCGAATGGTTTGTTATGCTTCTATCGAGGGAACTGTAATCATGTATGTGCATATAGAAAGTTATTTTTGTATTCGAAAACGAAATTGAATTGTATTTAACAGAAACACTCAAGATTTCATATGATCTGAATTGTTTAATTAAGCAAAAAATATCTTAATTTAAATGCTACCTCCGACAAGAAACGACTACACTTTTAGAGTTAAACAAATCAAAATAAATATAAGTTAAAACCCAAGCCGTAACTCATACCAGTGTTAAACAATACTGTTACTGCAAATTGTTAACATCATTTATACTGGCATACCGTTACAAGTGTAAACGATGATATAAATCTTTATCTGCATTAGATCTAGGAGTTACTAACATAGAGGAAAAAACATTAATCACGGCTATTTACGACACAATCTGTAATGATGAGAGTTCTATATGCGCTTACACAATCGTATACTTATAGAGCATTAGGCATGTGTGACGTGGCGTTGATACAGTACTCAATTCGCTTACTTTACCAAAAAACCCATGATCTAAACGACTACTGAAAGTACAAAGAAAAAACGTCCGTGAGTCATTAAAAGATACAGTGTAAGTATTACATTTGAAACGAACACGATTAAAAAATAATAACGCCTCGAAATAACGAGTCGGGAGTGTCGACAAGGACAGTTTGACATTACGACAAATATAACTAACAGAAATGTAATTTTTCATTAAGTCGCCATTAGAACAGTCTCAATCACAAGTTTGTGACGCAAGAGGACACTAGTACTAGTGACTAGGCGTGCGGAACACATATTATCACCTACAAATCACTGTTAACGACCCAGACAGAAGGCGAGCCTGCCAAAAAAACACGATTATAGATTCTACAATGAAAACTTTACAAAAAGCCATTAAGCTTAATCCTTACTCCGGGAAAACTAATGTCTGACCGTGATTGATCGAGTATATAAATCGCTCGTCGATCGTTGCAATTTCCGAGAAATTCCGCCATTGTACGGTCTAATACGTTTCTAATAGATAAGATCGCTGAAGAAGGCAAGATGCTGCGAGTTCATGTTACGTTATCAACTCTTTCAGAAGGCAACGATCAATTAAGTATAATAGGTATCGCGTCTAGAGGTATCCTGTTTATGTAAGACGATTCCGATTCTGTACGTAGCAGAGCGGTAATGCAATCACACAACACCGCCGGTTTGTACCGCATTACAATCAACCCGGTAAATATTTATTCGTATACACTTGCAAACTCATACACATAAACAGTCGGTAGGATATAATACGCCTACGGTAACATGTTTATGAATGTTTGTTATTAACACCTAAAAAATAATATACAGTTGATTGACACGTGAGTCGCCGGCTCGGTGGTCTATTTAAGAATGTGAATTATTTTAAACAGCAGAGCGCCGGGGGAGTGTCGCGATTGTCTGGTGCGTTCAATATTATTTTCAGCTCAACACCAATTGGCTCACACTGGTTAAATCATGTGTTTTGCAGCGCTAATAAAACTGGTAAGAATAGATAACTGTAACTTTGATACTTCATTCATGATTGATGTGCAAAAATCATACACTAAGACTTATCAGCGTTATCATTGAAACAAGACAATAAGCATGAGGTAGGCATGAACGATCTCCGTTACACCACATTTGGCAATATGCATTGAGTTTATCTATAACACTGAAAAAATACTTACAAACATCAACGTTTATCTACCTCAAAGTGTCAGTACCTAAGCTCTGTAATAATATTCTATTGAGCCTTGAAAACTGTCTACGTTTTTATCAAGAGAAGGATAATGTCGCAAACTAAGGAAGTTAGAGGTATAAATCAATTTCCTTTAATGAGCAAAAAGGTTTTATTGGTTTCGTAAATCCATTATTTTGTATTGATTAAACAAAACAGCTATTTTTTTTCATTTGATAATCGACTGTGCATGTCGGAGGCCATTTGCTTTCGTACCAAGAACGAAAGGTTACTTCTATTGGTTACCTAGTTCCAGTATTAATTAGTAACATTTTTCTTTGAGACATGACTGACATTGGGGTTATTATCCTTTGAACAAGCCTAAACGTATCTCTACAACAAACAGCTACATGATCGGTGTGTGTTCATTATCATACACTTTCGAGAAATTCGGTTCAAACTGGTAATTGTTTAAGCATTATGTACGAGAAGAGCAGAGGTCTTGTCTCTATCTTTTTTTTCATATTAAATTTATATAAACAAACCCCGATAACGCTATCACACAATGTTTCGACTACAAAATGTTAAAAATTAATGTACCAGAAAGTTATTTTAATACGGAGAACCATAAACTTTGTATTGTCGAAGATAACGTGGATATCAAATTTATTTTCGTATCGCGTGTTTTGTTTTCACGACAAATTTCATGCACTATTCAAATTACATTACTTATTCATCGTTATTTGAGCAAGCTTCTGATCGTTTTGCATGACGACGTTGTCACATTTTATGACTCAGCATTTCCTAACTCAACTTAAACACGGGTACTTTTAAGGCAATTCAAATCCATAACATTATTTTTTTTTACAATCATGCAAATAAATGGTTGTTCATGAAGCACAATGCCAGTTATTACTTGAATAATTTGAATGTCGAAGTCTTTTTTTATTTAAATTCTTTTATTCTGTACAAAATGTTTGGCAACGAGTTTGTGGACGTTGACCAACACGCCTCCTTTGACGTCAATGGCCGTTTTTTTCCCGTGCCTATAAAGAAACGTCACCAGACGCCAAACACTTTTTTTTTCTAAACCCACAGCAAGACTTGTACTAATTAGTCTGTTATTCAATTTCCAAACATTGCTTCACTTCATTAAATCTTTGAGGAGGTTCACAAAAAATATTTTTAATACAAAACTGTGTGCGGTTAATTGTAGCTACTGGCACGTTACCAAACGCTAACACAAGGAGCACGTAAACGGATAATATCTAAAGTAGAATTTTAATAAAACTCATAGTCTAATGAATCTATTAATACATAGTTAAAAAGCAATCTTAACTCGCTGGTGTTGATTACCAATAACAAAGTAATGGACGTGACGCGATGAAACCGAAGCTCCCTCGCAGTATTACATTTCTCCTCCCGTTTCTAATTAATATAATTGTATTATGTCTATGTATTAGAGAGTGTGTACCGACTACCGTGTATAGTAACTGCTACCTAATTTGATAAGAGCCTAGCGACACGTGCCTATATGAGATGGGTCAATTAGCGATAGTTCGACGACACCATTTGTCGTCATGATTCATGATAACATGATATTAGCGTGGTTCTAACTGTCATACATGACATCCTTAGCGTTGGTTACTGGTGGTCACCTACTCACCACTGTCACCGTCGCTTGCCTGGGCTACTGCCGCGGCGGTGCACCGTTTGCAATTGGTAGGGCACATGCCAACTGAAACACTTATCGGTGAATCTGGTACAATATTATTACTCTTTTATGTACTGTTGTTGTGAAGAGCTGTACCACTATAATAATTGTCTAGATTCCAATTGGTATATAGCAGATCAATGAATGAGTGATATGTAACAGGTTCCTTCTACCTTGACTGGTAATTTAATTATTACGTGTTCAGCAGTCGACGATAGTCAAAATAATTATTTATAGGGCTATAATGATACCTTTGTCATACAGAACAACGAAAGGTCAAGGCGCAAAGGTGTAATTGGAAGAGAAAATATTTGTTGGTCGATTTAACTTCAACATTGAAACTTCGTCTGCCCTACTTCTGAACAAAAGGTTTTATACGCGTTGTTATTTGAACTACTCTGTAAGTGCGAACTCAATAAAATTCTAAGGACAAAAGTAAGTGAAACTGTTTGTTTGTACGTAAGTATTTCATAAGGTTGATATTAGAAAAAAGGGCGCGAGGTCATGCTCTTAACAAATGTGAAACAAAAAATGAAGTTAACTGTTGTGATGATAAAAACTTAACCGTTACAGGTTATTCACATTGGTTGATAAATTAGAGGGACGTAAATCAATACGTTTGCTTTACGAGGTCGCCCTGACCTTGCACGACGACTGTCTAAACGAACTTAGTCACCCCTATAGATGTACCCTGAGCTATAGGTGTTTGTAAATATACGCTAGACACAAACATCGTACGTCGCCACTATAATTCTTCTAAACATAGATAACTGTCATATAAAATTGTTTCGTTTCGATTCCAAATTGCGAAATAATGGAGCATTCTGTCGTAACTTGTACGTCGTTGCCATTTTATGACCTACCCCGATTCTATTCAGAGTTAAAAATTGCTTTTATGACTAACAACTAAATTAAATGGACAGCGAACGAATGAGTCAGCAGCAGGAAAATAATTGAAGAACATTATGATAACGAAGGCATATAGTGGTAATATCTCGCGTATCGTCGGTTCTTTACAGGGACTGGTAACACTCGAAATATTTTCTTGGATTCAAAGCAATACTAACATTTTCTCGGATTTCGTCCTACGAAAATACTGGAGATAGATGCATATGAATTTACGGTTGAATCTTCTCAGAATATCGATCCATATCAGATTGATTCATTAACATATATTTGCATGATGAATGATTCACGACGGTTCTTAATATACTATGTCTACAACACTTATATGTTAATTTAGAAGCAGTCGGTAAATGTAAATCCCTATAACATAAGTTGATACTCATTCTAATACGTCATATATTATACATATTTCTGTGAGAACTTTGAAATCATTACTATACTATTTCTGATATAGAAGAAAGTAAATACGACATAAACCGAAAGCAAGCCAAGGTAATAAATATATGACGTCAGAGCACTAGAGGTGCTACATGTGACTTTCGTTTGTTTTTGTAAATATGATTTCAGTTGATAGAGGCATCTTAGTTCTTATATTGCTTATGAATTTAAAGGATTCAAAAGGAGCCGAATGGAAAAACAAAATTATAAAGTTGCTTTATGATTGGATCTTCTTGGTAACCATGATGGTAATTAAGAAATATCTGTGAGCTCATATAATTAATTCGTCACAATCCGACACGACATAAACAAATTGCTTTATTGATGATGACAAATGTGCCGAGCACAATGAATCCGAGAATATTTCAGTTCATTCGAGTAATAGCCAAGCAATGGAGTGCAATGAAATGAAAATGTCGGCTGAATGGAACCGGCCACGATTGTCTATTTCTGTATAGAGTTTAACATGCGTAAATAATAAATGATTACAAGTGGACACGCTACACTTGTCAGGGTACAAAATGGGTCGAGTAAAAAAGCCAATGTTATAAAGCCGAGAATTTCTTTAAAATTTTCAACGCTAATAGAATATCTATCTTCGTCGGCTACCGGTGACCGACGTGGCTTTTTAACTTCAAAGCCTTTTATTCCACCTAATAAATATGAAAACGAAGTAAACTCGTGACAGTTTTAAACTGGTGATAATCGGTATCAATCACTTATTGTTACGTGAAACGTGACAAATTGTTAACAAACACCGGTCGGAGCAATTCAGGCGTGAAACAGAACAGGAACAAAAAATGCAATAACGAACTTATCATATCAACACTTGTTCGTCGATTATACATGGCTACGAAACACAGATTTTCCGACGCAGTTTCGATAATTTAACGACATACCTAACACCTGTTTTTTAATATAAAAAACCCAGCTGCGAAGTAAATGACTAATTTTGCGATAAATGTGGTACTAGGAGAATTATATATTTAAATAACTTAATTATTTTAATATGAAACGATCGAATAAGACATGCCAGACGACTGAAAATTTTAAAATGTATCCATGACAGTATTACGGGCATATCGTACATAGATTTCAGCAACAGCCTCTGGCCGTCATCGATCCTAAGCCCCGTTAACAATGCTACAGATAAACGTACACATTCCTACATACACAACGTGTTTCCATCGCCGTGAACGTGACCGTGAACTAGCTAATACGCTATACGTCATCGGCACACACACAACAACACTCACGTGTAAAGCATCAAGAAGCCTCATAACCATCCTTCAGGTACCTACCCAGCTTTACTACAAAGTTATAAGAAGATTATTTTATTATACGAATGGAAGAAATGTATTATTCAAAGAGTTGCCGCAAAACGGCCTTGCCAATAATGGATTAAACAGTTTCAAGCACGTAATGACCGACTTAATGCAATTTATAGACTAGAAAAACCCTTTGGACAGGTTTTGTCCTATTAATTAATCACTAAAGGTTGTATTTATATTTACGTTATCGTTTGTTTCGCTACAAGTAAGTAGTGCAACTACAATGTAGTGTTGCTAATATTTTTATTTTGTAGATGAAACTAACTTTTTCAGCTCTAAGGAGAAACATAAACAATGAATATGTATAATGCTTGACATAAAAACAGACAAAAAAATAATTGTAGTTGTTACTAAAATAGATGCTCAACAAAAGCGGACCGCATATAGCCGTGCAGAGTTTAGCAAAAGGGGCTCGGTCTTCACCTAGAGCTTTAGGAGCAAAAATAAACTCGAGGCGTGACCGCGTGATGCCGCTGTAAAACAACCGAAATATACCGCATCAAGCAGAACAAACACGTTTAATCTTACGCAATATCATTATTGCTCGTTTTAAATGTTATATGAGTTTTAATACAGATCTAGATAGTTTTATATTGGACTTTAGCCCGCCGTCTTGGCAGTGATATTCGGTACTATGATACATCTGTATATTATGATGACAAAGCATTTACGTACGCATATTTGGACCACGTGCGAATTCGATTCAAAATATTATAACGCATGAATCATACGGGTTAGGCAAAGATTTGAAATAAAAACAAACGTCCTTTAGGCGTTTCAGGCATAATCTTTTATCAGTATAACGCAGATAGTGTATTTTGCCGCAGCAAGTCGCTGGATTACGAGTTTACCTTATTGAATCGCAGTTGCCTGCCATCTGGCTTAAGTATTTTCCTTAAATATGTTAATGTGGATATAAATTACGTCTTAAATACTTAATGAGCAACTAACGATTTTCAATAAAATTATTTTTATAAATAATTTAAGTAATAGAAAAACAAAACCGGTTAGTGGGATGGAGAACCGATAGATATAATACATGTAATGATAAGTGGCTCATATCTATTTTAAGACCGATATCAGTAAATAATACAATTTTAAGATATCGGTTCGATTCGATTAATAACAAATAAACAAAAATGTTTGTTTTAGAACCCTCGAGGAACCTCTATCGTTGCCGTTCAATGTTATTCGTGAACGATTTATTATCTTGACCGTTTGGTTTTACCTGCGTAGTGCGTAATGATACTATGTATGTACTTGCGCATACTGTACTCTTGAATTGTATCTAGCTATACCATCAATACAAAACGTATTGAATAGGTCTACTTGACATAACGGTACGACCTGTATGGAGTCAAGAGACCTCCGCCGACTTTGCCTGTTCTTTATTTATACTCAACACATCCTTGCCTTTCACATAAAATAAAAAATCTATTTGAATAGACCAAGCAATGAGATTTAGAAAGGTTGTTCTGCTAGCTAAAACTATATTTAAATCGTAATGTGACATTTGTTCATACCGGAGTCAGCTTACGATAATTGCAAGCATTTAGCAATGAAAATTAAATTACCAACTTGGCAGAGCGTATAATCGACCTACCTCACGTGGTGCATCGTACGTCAATGACAGTCACGCCTCTAGCTGTAAGTTCCAATATCTACGAGAGAGTTCCTACCCAACAGAAAGTAAATTTGGCCATATAATTGATCAATTTGTATAATGGTGAGATACAACCAACCATTAAAATATCAAAAGGAAAATGAACAAGTACATTTGCATACATTGTAAAGTCATTGACACTGAAACCAATGCTATATTTAAAATTACATAACAAATCGAACGCGGTCGATCTGATCACATGCTATACATGATCAGGAACGAAATGAGATGAAGTTAAAACTGAATGATGGGGTTAAAAAACGTGTGATATAAGATTTTGGCAGCAGTCAATGGTAAACAATGAATGTTCGTACTGGCAGTGAAGGTTTCCGCCCGTCAGACTTGCCAATTTCAACAAAAGATGTCTTTATGATTTTCCAAGAATATGTTGTTTAATTTTATCGAAGAATTTGTTATGAATATTTTATAGTTATTAGAGACAATAAGGTATTTCATACGTCAGCTAAACTATCTTAATTACGTATCTTTTATTAAGGAAACAATGCACTAAAACGTTACGGTAATGTGTCATGCATGATACCCCTATTGTTACGGCGTTCCGTTAAATTTGTTGCCCGCCAAGTCAACACTACCATGAGTTCGGAGTTTCTGTTTGTAAATTCTATGGAACAATGTTCGTTGTGATGTCCACATCCATAATCAACTTTTGAATTCCTGTAAGCACCATTCTTCATTGCTTACGTAAACGATATTCATTATGGCAAAATTGCTTACTGAAAATGTCTAATTGTTTTTGTCGTATCACTAATGTGTACATTGGTAATGATGCCTATTATGTCTAATGTCTTTCTTGAGACAGGTTTACCTGTGACGTGGGGTTATGGAACTGCGAATTTTGTATCTGAGTATGCAAGTATAATAATAGGTAGTATAAGTAAGAGGTGATACATAGTATGCTAAGTGTGTAAGTATGGATATTTATGTCATGTGATATCTAAACCTGTCAGTTGGCATGGTGGTATGAGTGTAATCTATGTATGCAACTAAATGGGTTAATTGAATAGATAGATAAAACCTTACCTTCCTCTGGGGTGAGATCCGCAAACTTGATACCACCACTGCAAAAGAAATAATACATGTTGCAGTACAATTGACATACAAAATATATGTTTATTTACTTCATTTTTGGTTTGATTCTCATTTCATCAATTATGCTTTAGTTGACAATTCCATATTGTTATAATATAGAAAAATTAACAACTACTGCATATTTGAGTTTTACAAGCTTTAATATTTCAAAAACTAAGATTTTTTTCACAGTGCATCCTAATTGAGATCAGATTTTAAATTTACATAGATATTTTATTTTAAAATGCAGATTACATTTATTTGTCTTTAATAAATAGAGGGAAAGTGAAATAAAATGACTTATCCTACACTAATGACTCTAAATGATATATAAAAATTTAAAGCTTTTTACATAACACAGATAATATAAAAGAAAAAAAACTAGTTTATTTCTAATACAAAGAGTGTAAATTTAAAATCTTGTTATTTTTTTTGTCTTTGATGCACTGTGTAGTTTTTGTAGGTGTCACATCGTACCTGAGGAGCACGGTAGCCGTTTCCGGCACCCGGAACACCTGGAAATAAACACATTGTGGAACCATGTCTTACTGGATCTCCACACGGAGAAACCACAACTCAAAGGGAATCCTACTATCAAAGAATAAATAAAAATTTTGAAACATTTTCCAAAAAAATACTAAGAAAACTCACATATTAACAATTACTAATGTATTATGTGATGCAGTCTTATGACAAAATAAAATCATTTTAGCAAAGATAAAATGAGACTGATTTTCTCTATCTTAGAGGTTTTACGATTATAATAAAAATAAAGTGATCACTAAATTCGTTGCATTGACAGAGGTACTAAAGGAGTACTTAGATTATCTAACATAGTCTTATGATAAACAATAAATGATATTGCTCACCTTCCATCCTAGATTCTCAAAGAACGTGCTGAGGCGCGACTGGCCGGTGGTTTTGCCGCCACACGGTCCTGAATAAAATACAATGTGGTTTCGTGGTATAAAATATGTCCTCAATATCCACGTGTTGCGTTTTCCATAACATTCAAATACAATAACAATTGAAACATAAATGAGATTTCCAATATAAAAATAATAAGATAAAATATACTACAACACACAAGTCGTACAGAAAAAAATATAAAACATCACCATTATAAAATTTATGCGATCTTTCCTTACCTCCAGTGAGGACCATTTTGTAAACGATTTTCTGGGTTTGATTCGCCATTGTAAACGCAAATATATAAATTAAAATTAAATTACACTAAGAAGGATACTAAGCACACAAATATCATAAAAATGTTAAATTTACAAAAGTGTTATAAAGTGCCATCACAGTACAACACGCATCGCCCGTCAGGCGTGCGCTCAAATGAAAGAGTGATTCAGTGAATGAGAGAGAGAGTGAAGCCCGAAACGAACGAGCATGAGACATGAAGCGATTGACATTGGCTGCTACGTTCAACAATTCAAGGGTAATTTAAAACATTTAGTTGTTTTTTAAAGATAGAATCCTTGTTTTGTTTGTGTTTTGATATGTAATAAAATGAGACATAAGCATAAGGTACTAATTCTTAATTAATAAGAACAATCAATGCCGGAAATATTTATAAATTAAATCCGATAGATACTCGGATGGTCCATACTAGGTCCATACCACATCGCTGCGACTATAATAGATCACATAAATTACAGTCATTATAACTTGGGTCCAAAGAGTATAGTAATACAGTATCTTGGGTTAGTTTCTCTTCAGAGAATTTAATGTGTTGTAGTGAGACACGCTGTCTTACTATCTGAAGCGGCAACACCTATAGGTGGGACGTTATGCAAGACAGCGAAAGTTCGAAATTAGGGGAATCATCATCCTTTATTAACTGTTCGGAATTATGTTCCATCTTTTTTAAATTAATAGGGAATTCAAAAAAGTGAGTAATTATACGGCCTGCGGTCCAATAAATACTGTTTTTATTACATAGGTACAATCAGAAACAGAAATAAGATTTAAAAATAACTGTACAGAATAAAATAATTAAACGAATTGAAGTTTGATTCATATGGAAAGACATGTCGTATAATGCTATTTGTTAAAAAGAGAGGTAGTTTAAGTAAAAATGTTTATTTATCTTAAAGAAATATTGATACGCGACCTCTATTCCCCTTGTATATTAAGTTACGCCAAAGGCATTAAGGGTTAACATACATTGAGAATTCACATTTCTTGCCATATTTGAGTTGATAACTGTAACTTTAATTTGTGTGCTATCTTTTTCTGCAGGACTGTCCTCGAGTTTTTCTACAAGCAATACTACTGCTGGAATGTTTTGCCAGTATCTGCCCAAACATCGATTTCTTTTCTCTATATAAGCAGGTTCTTTTAAAGCTGACGATGAAAGCTGCTGTTCATCTGCAATCCAAACATTAATATAATTATGTATAACAAAAAAAATGTGGTGATCATGATCTTTAGATGTATAGCTCAATAAATAAGTGTGGGGGTTTTGAAATATTTTTATGTTATAAGAGCCTAAGTTCCTTTTTACCTTCCATATCCAATATGTCGTTGTCTATCCATCTAGTTTGTACATTAATGTAGACTATACCTACATTAAATTTGTTTCCTATAAATCTACTGTAGTTTACCAGTGTGTTTAGGAGATTTAGTCCTGAAACAAAATGTGTGTTAAACCTCGCTCAGTATGCCAGTTATATTTAATTTTGCATAGAGTTCTATTATAATTTTATAATTAATTTACCAATTTTATTCTCATCACCAATAAATTGCATCATCAAACATGGCAATGAATCCACAATTATTAAAGCCAAGTGTGCAATATCAAGTGTTTCATTCTTAACACTCTTAAATAACTCCAATAGATCCTCCATAGTCCAAATGTGTACTACTCTAATTTTGTACATTAATTCAGCCATATCCTGAAAAAATAATTATTCTCTTGGAAGTAAATAAGTAATAAACTAATGACTTTAGTGGAACTAATGAGTAACTACTCCAGATGAATTGTTTTGAAAGGTATTTTATAAAAAAAGAGGCAAATGGTGCAATAGCTGTGATGATGATGTAGGGATAAGGAGAAAACACACAGCTGAGAATGGGCCAAGGATAGTAGAAGATAATTTTTTATAGCATTAAAAAGGAGGAAAAAATATAAATTTTAATACAATTTCCACTTAGAATAAGATATTTGAAAGAATTAGTACCTTATGGGAGTACCCATTGGCATCTAATATTTTTTGTATCCTTATTGCTGAGAAATCGCCTTTGGTATCAACATAAAGTATGGTGTTAGTATCTTGTCGGGCACAGTTAACAGCCAACTGCAAGGATAACTGAGTTTTTCCAGACCCTGCTAGACCACACAATTCAGTTATGTAACCTACTGGTATTCCTCCGTTTAATAAAGAATCCAAACTGAAAATTAAAGAAGGTTATTTTATTGTTAAATTGTTATTTTAGTTATAAAAAAAAAAAACATTTTTCGATACTAAACCTAAGTATTCCAGTACTTAATACAGTCCTTGTATCTGATATCCTACTAAGTAAGGTAGTTCCATTAATTAGGGGAGCGGAAAATTTGGTAAATATTTCATTTCTAACTGATAATATTTCTGATAGACTCAATTTTGTTAATGTTGATAACTTCTGCACATCTTCTTGAAGAAAATCTATAATAGTTAAGATATGATTTTGAGCAAGCCTTTTTAAAACACTTTCAGATAGGTGGGTTAAACTAAGGTACTTTAATTTTTGCATGGTTATCATTAATTAAAAACAAGAATTTAGTTTCGTAAAACATTTCGTTAACTCCAAACGCGGTTTTCAATTGTTTTTGTATGTAGTACGGAACGAATGTCACGAATGAACTTGAATGAAGTTTGAATTACTTATACTTTTTTTGTTTATGAATGAACTAGGGTGACCAACAACACAACACACATGAAACAGTCCTAGTCCGTTTTTAATCGGGTCTCAGGTTGCGTATTGAATAAAACCAAATTGGTAGCGAAAATAAATCAACAAAACTAGAAAATTTTTAATACTCACGAAGCATTACGGTTTCAAAACCATAATTTGCAGTTAAACGATAAATTCGTTTCCACATGAATTTTTTGTTTTCTTTTATCTGTGTTAGATTTGAACGAATCATAGACAAAAAGGACTGAAATCGGCGGTATCTTGCCGTCTACCGACGCCCGCCATTTGTGTTTGCTGTCAAACGCGATGTAATGTCGTCGAGTTGTGAATAAAATCGCGTCGATCATTGAGGCGTAGTAACGTAGATATTTTGTTTAGTTAAGTTCTTTTATTATTTCCAAAATGTCGAATATATCGCTTGATAAAGAAACTTTTTATCGCCGTATGAAGAAGTTGTATGCAGCATGGAAGGTCGGTTATTCTTCGTTTACTGATGTCACCGTTTTTGAGGCCCTGTTCTACAATAATTGCGCGATTTACAGGCTGCTGCAACGGACTCAAAGGGTGATGACGCTCTGGCAAAAGTTGATTGCCTAGTTTCTTGCGTCGGAGTGGACGAGGATACGCTTTACAGCAAGTCAACGGCGCTACAGGTATGCGCGACTTTTATTGCTTTCCATGTGCTTTGGATTATTACTCTACATTTATAACATGTCGACTACCTTACAAGTTTATGAATTGTTTAGTCTTATTTAAATGGCGTCTTATCTTCTCTAGAACTGACCAAAGTTGTATAAACAACAATTTATCACACTGCCGAAATACCGACAATTATTCGAATTATTATGTCGTGTTACCCTTTTAATTTGCGAAGAACTTAAGTATTTTGCATAAGATGAAGATGTTGCAACTGGTATATGACATTACAATAACAATTTTTGTAAATAACCATTTTGTTTTTAAATCAGCTTCTCAATAAGTTATAACTGTGAACAAGGCAAATTGCTTTGTTCACAGTTAACATAAGTCTAAGATAAAATGGACTAATTATTGTAGTTATTTATTGTAAAAACATTCTACATCACATCTGTTTCTTTTAAATCTGATTTTCAAAATAAAATTTATGTTCCGCCTGAAAATAAAAAATACTTTTATACATTTTCCAATATTATGCAACCAATGATTTAAGTTGTTGTGGAACAATCAAAGTGTGTTTCATTATTTTTAATCTAACATAACAGTGGCATGACACACCAACCCCGTAAATCAAAACAAGTTTGAACATGGCCAATGTTGAATATTTTTATGTTGAATATCTATATATATATATATATATCTTACTATAGGTACATAATGTGAGTATGTGAGACAATCTCTTAGTATGAGTACCCCAAGTTTGAGTATTAAGGTTGTATATTTATATTTCAATCCAATATTTTTGGATATAAATTAATTGATCGTCAGAAGAATGACAAAATTAATGAATAAATTAATTATACTTGTTTTTCACCCAAATATAAGTCAGCTGGCAATCATGTTGCATTTATAATGTATCAGAGAAGTACTGTAATTTTGACAGGATATTTTTTTTCAATAGAAATACTCAAGCAATCCAAAATTTTTGATATGTAAGCTTAGTATAACTTTTGGTATATAGTCTTAGATACTATGCACCTAGAGAAATTTAAGTTACTCATATGAACCAAAGACAATTCTTAGTATTTAGTATGTCTTCCATAGACAAGGCATTGGATTAAATTTATTTTAAATTTTACTAATTTGTTTCTTTTTCTTATTAGACATGGCTGTTTGGTTATGAGTTGCCAGATACAATAACAGTACTTACAGAAAACAGCATGTGTTTTCTGGCAAGCAAAAAGAAAATTGAATTTCTGAGACAAATTGAAAATGGAAAAGAAGAATCTGAATTGCCGCCAGTGAAATTACTTATTAGAGATAGGGTAAGTGTCAAGCAATATGTATTAATAATATTGATGTTGTTTTATTTTCTATTCATTTTTATCATGATTGATGTTTTCAGAATGATAAAGATAAAGAAAACTTTAACAAATTAGTACAAGAGATTAAAAAATCTAAATCTGGCAAGACACTTGGGGTTTTTGTGAAAGATAACTATCCAGGTGAATTCTGTGAAAGTTGGAAGGCTGTAATGAAAACAGAAAAATTTGAAAATGTAGATATTAGTTCAGCTATTGCTCACTTAATGGCACCAAAAGAGGATTCGGAAATAATTACTGTTAAAAAAGCATGTTTAGTAACAGTTGATGTGTTTACAAAATACTTAAAAGATCAAATTATGGAGATTATTGATTCTGATAAGGTGAGTGATATAATAAAAGTTGCATTAAAATGCAGAATATTGTATTTGAGATATTAATATCGAATAATAATTACAGAAAGTAAAACATTCAAAATTGGCTGAAGGTGTTGAAGCAGCAATATCAGACAAAAAATATGTCACAGGGGTAGACACAAGTCAAGTGGATATGTGCTACCCTCCCATAATACAGTCTGGTGGCAACTACAGTCTCAAGTTCAGTGCCGTGTCAGACAAGAACCACTTACATTTTGGGGCTATTGTCTGTTCGTTGGGTGCTCGGTATAAATCATACTGCTCAAATATCGTTCGTACATTGCTGGTCAATCCTACAGACGAAATTCAGAGCAATTATAACTTTTTACTCAACATTGAAGAGGAGGTCATGAAAAAGCTTGTAGCTGGCGCAAAACTTTCAGCCGTTTATGAAGCCGGTTTGGAGTTAGCGAAAAAAGAGAAACCAGATTTAGTTGAGAATCTGACTAAGTCATTTGGGTAGGTATTTCTATGTAGTACATAATACGAATAGTACTTGTGTAAATATAGAACTGTACTCATATCAATATTGTTTCTTACAGGTTTGCAATGGGCATAGAGTTTCGTGAAAGCTCAATAGTTATAGGCCCCAAAACGTCAACTGTAGCTAAAAAGGGAATGGTGTTTAACATCAATATCGGCTTAGCGAACTTGACGAATAGCGCCGCCACTGAAAAGGAAGGCAAGGTAAGTGATATTCATCGTCTAATTAAATATTACATTTTCGTCTGAGCAACATAATACTTACAATATTGTTAATGTTGTTTACGATTTGATTAAATATCGCCGTTGTGACACGAGAAAGATCTCGGTAGTTTGAGTTTTCGTAAAAAATAAGGTTTTAGCTGTGGGATAACTAGAGAAATGAAAAGTGGTCTCAACAACAGTTTGGTTGAGCTCATGAAGTTTCATTTCACCCCCCAAGCGGAGATTTCTGAATTCTTTTATCACCTTTTCAGACATACGCCCTCTTTATTGGTGATACAGTATTAGTAAACGAAGAACAACCAGCGTCCCTCCTAACGCAGTCTAAGAAAAAAATCAAAAACGTCGGAATCTTCTTAAAGGATGACGACGAAGAAGAGGAGGAAGAAAAGGAGAATAAGACTGAAATACTCGGTGAGTTCTGTTTGACAAACGAGTTTAATCGCTTTTCTGGACAGCTATAACTGCTATAAGGTTGAAAGTTGCGTGTGATGATCTGTTTGGGTGTAATGGTGCAAAGGAATTTGATTTATGTGCTTGTGAGATAAGGTTCAAAATAAGGAAAGGAGTTATTTATAATAGTCTACTGTTATGTGTGTTTGTTTATAAAGAACCTTTTCAAAATGCGATATGGTACTGAAGTTTTTTGCAAAAGATATTAATGGATGATGTGTTGCAATATCGAAAGATTTTCTATTTCAATATCTACGTGTATAATATTTGTAAAAGCTTTCAGTCATTGATATATGCTAAACTAACAGCATAATGATGAAGTGGAGTGTTTTATATTTAACCTCTTTTTGTTTCATTACATGCTATCGGATATCTTTATAGAGAATGGAGGTGAGTATCTTAATTTATTTAAAACTAACTAAGAATTTGGTCATTAAAATTTCTATATTAACGCCTGTTTGTACATATAAGCGAGAATCTACCATTCAAATCTTAAAATATGTATTCTTATTGGATTAGAATGAGTTACATTTTGGTTTGAAGAATTTCCATATTGAAATCAGCAACATATTACTGATTCACTCTTATATTGGAATGGGTCTTAATCATAGAGCTATACAGTTCATTTTTCACAATTAATTTCACTGAGTTCCATCAAATTTTCTATACTAAGCAACATTTGTAAATAAATACAAACTTTTCAGGTAGAGGTAAACGGACAGCGGTTATCGAATCAAAACTTCGTACGGAGCATTCATCAGAAGAGAAACGTAAGGAACATCAGAGGGAACTGGCTATTACTCTAAACGAGAAAGCGAAAGAACGGTTAGCGAAACAGTCGAGCGGGAAGGAAGGGGAAAAGTTACGGAAAAGTACCGTCTCATACAAGAGTACCAGCCAGATGCCGAGGGAAAACGAAGTGAAGGAACTCAAGTTGTATGTTGGTGAGTATGTATGACGTTTAGATATTATATTTTTGTATTATGCCAGTACCAGTGTTGTTGTTGAGTGATATCAAGATCTTTTTTCACAACTGCTCTGTAAAGACGATTGTTTAAAATCGAGAAAAATACGACAGCCAACCATTTCTTGTGTCATAATTATGACTGTTTTTACAAATTCACATGCACTTTTCATTTTGTATGTTTAGTAGTTATCCTAATGTCTTTTGCTTGATTTTTACAGACCGCAAATATGAAACAGTAATTTTGCCAATATTTGGCGTGCCAGTACCATTCCATATATCAACTATAAAAAATATCTCGCAATCCGTGGAGGGCGACTACACATACCTTAGGATAAACTTCTTCCATCCTGGCGCTACCATGGGCAGGAACGAAGGCGGGAACTACTCACAACCTGATGCCACGTTTGTAAAAGAAGTGTAAGTGTCCAAGCAATATAAATATCATGTCCACGAATGTAGCAGTAGTTTCTAAAAATATTATTGTATGTTTTTCGTGCTCTCGTAAAAGAACGTAGAATCTACTTCTATCATATTTTTGATATTTTGTATTCTGTTTCCAGAACTTACCGAAGTACAAACACTAAAGAGCCAGGCGAGATATCACCGCCGTCATCAAACTTAAATACAGGCTTTAGACTTATTAAAGAAGTACAGAAAAAGTTCAAAACAAGAGAAGCAGAAGAGAGAGAGAAGGAGGATCTTGTTAAACAGGACACATTAGTGCTGTCACAAAGCAAAGGCAATCCGAAACTTAAAGACTTGTACATAAGACCTAATATTGTTACTAAGAGAATGAGTGGCTCACTAGAAGCACATACAAACGGGTTCAGATTTACCTCGGTCAGAGGAGATAAAGTGGACATTTTGTACAATAATATTAAGAACGCGTTCTTCCAGCCTTGTGATGGAGAAATGATTATACTCTTACATTTCCATTTGAAGCATGCTATTATGTTTGGTAAGTAGTCTTCTGTATTAAGATTATTTCTAAGGGTCTTATGAACATATGTTATTATGATAGTGCTAATTAAACGCCGTATTAAACTAGTTTCTTTCACCTTAAAATAAGGAAATTAAGCCCCCACCTCACCTAACCCCCCTTGTCTGGTAGCTGCAACGCAAATACTGCGTCGGACTGAGTGATGAGATCGCCTTCCACTGTTTACATAGTCAAGACGCGGTCATTTAGTTTAGTAGTTGCGCGAATGCCTCGTCATTAAATGGCTGCATTAACTGGGCCATTTCTAAAGAACATGACTCTGTTACCTCCAGGTAAAAAGAAGCACGTGGATGTCCAGTTCTACACGGAGGTGGGTGAGATCACGACGGACCTGGGCAAGCACCAACACATGCACGACCGCGACGACCTCGCGGCCGAGCAGAGCGAGCGGGAACTCAGGCACAAGCTCAAGGTGGCCTTCAAGAGCTTCTGCGAGAGGGTCGAGAACATGACCAAGCAGGAGGTCGAGTTTGATACGCCATTCAGGTTCGTTTGAACAACTCACTTAAATACACTACTTACATATTTGATGAAAACTTTGGTGCACTACGCAAAATTTAAGGAGCATCTAGATTTAGTATCACCTGGAATGACACATAGTTTTGGTCCCTTAATTACGCTGTGACAGCTATATTGCTAAAATCGTAATAGTTCTGTGTGACACCAGTTGTTTTGCTTTTTTTTGAAAAAAATCCAAGCCTTAGGTACTTTAAAAATTAATTGTTATTTTTTATAGTAATTAGTAGAATGTTTCACCATTATTTATTGTCAATACTAAAAAGTAATTTTTAATTCCACAGAGAATTGGGTTTCCCCGGTGCGCCGTTCCGCAGTACAGTCCTCCTGCAGCCCACATCAGGCGCGCTCGTCAACTTGACGGAGTGGCCGCCTTTTGTAATAGCCTTAGAAGACGTAGAGTTAGTCCACTTCGAGCGAGTGCAGTTCCATCTCAAGAACTTCGACATGGTGTTCGTGTTTAAAGATTACGCTAAGAAGGTCGCCATGGTCAACGCTGTGCCTATGAATATGCTGGATCATGTGAAGGAGTGGCTCAAGTTAGTATTATGCCACTTAAATTATACTTTTCTATGTTGTTATATAAAATACAACCTTATTGCACTAAGAATAGAGTTCCTGAGTCACATATGTAGTTCACTATAATTTATTATTGATCAAAAAATTAATATTATAGCTACAATTAACTTTTTGATATCTATACCTACTTCCTGCATATTAGAAATCATGATTCCAAAGTTTGTGACCTTAAAATGTTATAACCCTCATAAGATAATATTTAATTACAGTTCATGCGACATTCGTTATTCAGAAGGTATACAGTCTTTGAACTGGACAAAGGTCATGAAAACCATCACAGACGATATCGAAGGTTTCTTCGATAACGGAGGCTGGTCATTCTTGGATCCTGAGTCTGATGAAGAGAATGCTGCTAATGTAAGTATACTTACTATTCTTACGTCTCAAATTGCAATAACCATCCCACGAAACGAAACTAAGTTTAGCTTAGGGTTAATGCATAGACCTGTCCAAAAACAAAATGTACTTGGAGTAACTGTCGAAGTGACTACTTATCTATCAAAATTATAGTTTATTTAAACATAGCGAAATCGGATTATCTTATAGTGTATAATTTACATCCTGGAATTTGGAGGCAGAAAGTAGTCAGTTTCCCATTATTTTTTATTTATAATAATTATAATATAAATAATTAACAGGACGAGTCGTCTGAAGAAGAAGACGACGCGTATGAGCCTACCGACGCAGAGACCGAAGAGGACTCAGACGACGGCTCCGAGTACGACTCCGAGGCGTCCGACGAGTCCGACGCGTCTGGGGACAGTGAAGGTAAGCCAGCTTCATCCTTATGTCGTAACGTGATAAGGTTCAAATTAGAAAGTTCACATAGAGACACGTAAACAGTTTTTTGTTACTGCGGATCTTATTGCGATTATATAAGGTTCAAATTGGAAAGCCCAAGTCTAAATACTTGAAACACATGTTTAGATTGGTTATGAGGTATTTATTACCAAAAATCGATCGATGTGATCCTTGTAACGTTACTTTAAAGTTCATAATGGAAAGTACCCCGAACGTGTCGAACGTAAATGACAGCTTAAAATATTCAGTAAATTTTCCATTAATTTAAGAATATCACTCAGCGAATAAAAACTGAACTCACGACTTTTATATATTTACAGAGGAAGATGAAGAATCCGGTAAAGACTGGTCAGATCTTGAACGAGAAGCCGCCGAGGAAGACAAGAAGGAGCGTATCTACGACAGAGGGGGAGAGGACTTCGATCGTAAGCGCAAGGGCGGTCGCGGCGGCGGCCGCTACGACGAGGACGACGGCAAGAAGAGCAAACACGACAAGGGATCCAGCAACCACAAGAGCTCCTCACACCATAAAAGTTCCAGCTCAAATCATAAAAGTTCAAACCATAAAAGTCCGTCGAAACATAGCAACAGCAGGTTAGTTTTCATGATTTCATGATACTCTAGTGAATAATTGTCTTTCCCATAAATAATTCTATAATAAACTACTTAACTATTGCTTTTATCTGAACAGAATATCATTGCGGCATTAACGTGTATATTTTATGTAACACTACTTACTGTGTTCCATATTACCTGTACATTAAGCCTTCATTTCGGCCTATACCGGATCCCTTTAGGTTATATATCACCAAAGCTACTACATATCTTATTATCGTACTTAACTTTCCTCGCCTCTTCCAGTCCATCGAAGAACCGTGACAAGCACCACAAGTCGTCTCACCACGAGCGCGACCGCAACAAAAGCGACAGCAAGTCCCACAACAAGTCTAACGATAAGAAGCACTCCAACGACCACAAGTCCCACAAGAGATCACGTGACGACAGCCGAGACCATGACCGCCATCCTAAGAAAGCTAAGTAAGTCGCTTTTCACAAATTTATCAGGATTGATAAATAGTAAAATAAAGCCTTCATAAAGAATTAAAATAGTACACTAGCTCTCAACAGCTTGACTTTCCAGATATTAATATTTGTGAATTGCTATATTCTTTAATTTTTTATTTTAGGATATAGTTTTGAAGACTTATTTGCACCATATTGTCAGATGTTAAGGGTGTTTTCTCTTGTTACAGGAAATAAATGTAAGGAGGTAATGACTTCGTTCGTAAGGAGCAAACACGGGTTTCAGTTGCCGCTCACGGCTCGTCACACTCTTGCTGTTAATTAACTGTGTTGTTACATTCAATGTCCGTCTGTGCGTTGTTCAAAATCAGGTCAGAATGTTTGTATGTAAGTAGATTTATTTCCAATTCCAATGAAAACTGTAATTTAAATTATACCATGAAGAAATAAATGTAAGATTTATTATTTGCTGATTTCATTTATTCCCATAGTCAATTGACTAATTTAATCATGATTCTATTCAAATTACAATGTACAGTACTGTTTATAACCACAGAACAAAATAGCATAATATACATAAATTACTATTGTAGTAATTTCGAGACTATTTTAGAGTTTAATTTAAATAATAAGCACACTGAACAGGTTGGCAACAACCATGGTTACTAACAACAAAATCTCCTGTGGTTAGATTGTTAAGCTAACTTACAAACTTCCTAAGTAAATCACATAATTATAATGTACATTATTTACATAAAGTACTAAATCTACATCCTTGTAGACTGATACGACTAAGGTGGAACATTGATCGGCAACAAACGTAGGTCGCGAAATACTATTGTACATGCAGGTTGTTATACTTGTTATATGAAACTTATTGGACATAAGTTTGATATAGCCTTTCATATCTCTCCACATCGGCTATTCCGATCAGTACGACGCAACTAACAAACAAACGTGCGAATCGTACGACTCTTGCCGATTGGTTTTGGATTCCCGGCTGATTGAGGTTAATAAATATTGGCTTAACTATTAATAGGTAACAATACGCGAGTGGCCGCGTTAGACAAATTAAATAAATTATACTATGCGCACATCGATCGTCATCGATCAGTGTTTCCACCTTAAGGTTCGGTGTCGGACTCCTGCGCCGCGACGACCGGCCTGCGAGGTAGCACTGATATCCTGGAGTCGGGTATCTTCACGTCCTGCACCTTCTGTGTATCCTGCTCTTGGTTCCCACTCTTATACCAATTCTTCTTATTCACTAACATCAATATCATGAGAGCTGGCAAGTGTATTAGTGAGAACCTGAAGAGTTTCCTCGAACTGTTACTATCTGATTTCTGGTAAAATTGCCATGCTGAAAAAAAACATGAGATTATTATTTTGCTTAGATAGCTTTTATCGTTTAAAAATTAATTTAAGCTTATCTTGAACCATGAATTTCAATAACATGCAATCCGTTTACATTAAATTATTATCAATGTTTACACAAAATGATATAATAACTAAAGAATAAAAAAAACAATGTATTTAATTAGCTTACCTAAGTACATAAAATAAATATTTAATGGTAATGATTCTAATGCGAACCACATGTTGGTTACTTCGAGGTAAGAGGAGGCGAGACAAGTACCGACGATCACTCCTGTGTGCCTGAGGGCAACCCTCCTGCACAACGCTGAAAATAACAAACAATTACTTTAATACAGTTGAACTGTACAACGTAAAGAAAAGGTTGTTTTTGTAGTTATAATAGACATCTACTAGGGCGAAGCTGCGGGCAAGTACAAGTATTCACACGATATACTGGTTACATGATCTCCAAAACGTCTTTTTCGACGTGGTATTACTTGAATATCTGAAAAAGAAAAGTAGTGACTCACCAGGATCAGTGATCGCCATCATTCTGTAACCGGCCCTGGAGTAGTCGGGCCTCAGGTTCCAGGACAGCGCGTTGAAGTGCGGGAACTGCCACGAGTACAGGATCACGCTGAGGATGATCGCGCCGGGGTCTAGCGCGCCCGTACAGCCCGCCCAGCCCATCAGGGGAGGGATAGCACCGACTGAACATCAACATATTGATAAGAATAAGTAAATTGATATGATAACTTGTCAATCAAACAACATTTCTATCGAGTTAAAATGTAAATGACTAAAGTTCTGAACTAGGTATTCTATTGATATATCGGCAAATGTAAAAATATTTATTTGTCTATTTATATAAAAAACTTAACTGCTTTTCACAAATTTGACATGACTCTCGTAAGAGGACATACAAGGATACTTTTACTGGAATATCCGACCCCCATACAGGGTGGAACCGCGGGAGTAAGCAAGCAACTAATAATGCAATAGAACCTTACCCACAGACCCAAGCCAAGTATTGTATATTGACATCCTTTTCATGGGTGTGTAGACGGAAGTGTATAGCATAAGATTAGTAGCACCTAGGGCCGCTGTCAATGGATTGACGCCAAAATATAGTAGGCCCAAACCGGTAGATCCCGCCAGTGCCGCGAAACCAACTGCGTGGACTGGCCTGCAACAGAATAAAAAGATTAAAACGCTACGTATATTTTAGACAGACCTTTGATAAATTTGGCACCCTTTGTTTCATAAGGCAAGAATTTTCAGTGAAATAACTTGGACATATAGCCTTCAACCGGTACAGTTTAAGTGTGAGAAGGTTTAAAATCTATGTTAACAACGAGAGTTCTTTTTTTGTTATTCACATGAAATGCCATTTAAAGTTTTCACTAGTATATCTAGTTCCGCTACTTTTGCGATATGCAAATATAGCTAGCGAGTATGGATAAAAAAAAGATAAGTCACCAGACACAATTCAATATTTAAGTTCTATGTTGATTTAACATTTGAACTCGAGAAAAAAAATATTATACCGACTTTGAGATTAATCTATCATGCGTGCATTGTTTAATGTATAGTACCAATACTTTTCAAATTAAATTATATAAGCTATGGCTGTAGTTTAACGGAACATTGCGTGTAATAACATTTCCAATAAATCAATCATTTTATTGCTTTATGTTCACAACATGTATAACATAAATTGTTTTTTATTTACTGCATTGTAACAAGAGTAACGGAACTGGGCAGGGAACTTAGACAGACTTGATAACGGTAGATGGAGTAACTATTTATTCCATTTATAAATAAATAATGACCAAGACATGAAAGGCCAAATTCCGGTAGGTCTACGATGAGAGAAAGAGGAGGAAAAGGCTAACTGTGAAGGGCAAGAGAGTTGAGAAAGCCATAAACAAAGGGAGATAGCCAATTCAACTCATATTTTCGCACGGCGTCATGTGTGATCAGCCCTTGTAAATACACAGTGACGTTGTGTCCTAGCACAGCTTTGATTTGTGTGTCACTGTCACACAAATTAAAGCTTCCATAATAAACATTCGCTGTCAACCGCACGCACACATAGCGCCGCGCGCACAAATGAGTTGAACTATCTGTAATGTATAACAGCAAAGCAGAATATATATTTTTTAATACTTATGAAACTTTTCGTAGGTACAAAGTTCATATTGATAACCACTTAGTTCAAAAAATAGTTTTTAAAAAATCTAAACGTAATAATTTAAATGTTTTTGTTTAGATAGGAATAGATTGATAAAATACAAATATTTAATTAAGGAGTGGTCAAAAGGTTAACTTATTAGAAATAAAACTGTAGTCAAGCAAAACTAATATCTGAAAAAACATTAGCATTTATAGGTATTGCTGATAAGATAGGAAGAAAAGCACTCTCATGCGATATCATGGCAAAATTTTGTTAAACAAATCGAGATGTAATGGTTAGATTTTTAGGCGGAAATATTCAGCTATTGATTATAATTGAGTTATCAAGCTACAGCTAAAGTTGTATGAACAATGTTATTATTTTATCGCTAAAAAGGTTTGCAGAGACAATATGAGTTAAAGTGTTTTTGGATCGGTATCAAACCGCAGTTGTAAAGTTCTCATTTGTGGATTACAATTACATGAATAAAAGTAGCCAATATTAATATCTCTCTTGAAGCCATTAATTTATGTGTTTATTGTTTCTAAAACCGTGTCTAACAGTGTATTTATTAAACTCATTCCGCCATCTCATTCAGGGTCAGCCAGATAGATCAGTCTCAATTTCTTGGCGGATTAAATCAAGAAAAGAGAAAAGCGAATATCTTACTCTAATAATCCTTTAACGAGTACTCTATTCTTGGTCCTTGACATTTGAGCATCGAAAGGTACTTCGTGGAACTGGTTGATGGAGTTAGCGGCGGCCGAGGTGAGCCCCGTTCCGATCGCACAAAGCGCGAACGTCGTCAGGTCGAAGGGCGCGGGGGCGAGCGCGTACCCCGCCATCGAGGACATTACTACTAATGCTAGAAACAAAAATAATTAACACAATTAAAATATGTGCATTTGTATTTCTTACATTTTTAGGCATTTCTGAAACAATGAATGACTCTAGTTATGATGTCTCGGGAGAAAAACCAAAAAATACTATATAAATAGGGTACATGCCAAAGTTGAAGTTGAAAATATTTAAACCTATTTGGACCTGGGCTTACGATATACAAATTACAAACAGAAAATCTTTTAGACTCCAGTGTATGTAGTGTAGGTTTCGGAATGAAAGATTTGCCATAAACTGTATAAACATAGTTAGGATGACAATTGTCTTTAATAGCGAGAATAAAAACTAGAGATCAACATAAAAGCTGGTTAGGTATATCAAAAGATCACAGGTTGAAAAGTCACGTGCTTATGCAATATAAATAAAATGGGTGAGAAACAGCATGACAATGTATCGGAAATATCGGATGAGGTAACACATGCCTATTGATAAAGTCAATTGCAATACGTAAAGTCAGTGACTTAGCGTGTTTATAAACATCAGACTATCAATCAATTACCGCCGGAGATGATTTCACAGATTCTTGGAAAGCAAAACGACAATATTATTTAAAATTTAAATGTACAAAAACTATAATACAAGTAATTCCGGAATATCTTTCATCTCATAATTTCTCTTTACCTATTATTCTTCATAGCGGATAAAAGTGCTAATCTAAACTTATTAATAATGGAAGGCCATTACAGATTCAATAGTTAATAATAACTGAAATAATGTTTTTTATCAAAAACACATTATGTATGCGTTTTCCTCTTATTATTTTAATAATTACGAACAAGGAAACTACTAATAAGTTATTTCTGTTTAACACGTGAATGTATTTCGATTTCTGCATTTAAATCTAGCTCGAGATAACCTTTTTCTCATTAATGATTAACTATACAGGAATCCCCGTTATTTCTATAATTATTATTAACTTAACATAGTTCATTTTATATGTGCGTACGGCGATAAGTATGCCTGCGGAATGTCTTTGTCTGTCAGTCACTCGTAAAATAATTAAAGCTGCAAACTATATCCTACTAATATGTCTATTATTATAAACGCGAAAGTTTATATGTATGTTTTTTCCTCTTCCACGCAAAAACCACTTAAATTTTTTAGACGAAACTTGCTTAACACTATTATTAACACGTTAGTTAGTAGTTAGTAAATTAGTTAAAGTTTATCGCGATGATGTTAAGTTCTCGTGAGATCATGTTCAATTTGTAGCGGAAGGCCCTTTGGCAATAGCAGTCACTGTATATTTACAAAGGTTACCCACACATGGCGGCGTACGCAAAGATGAGTTGAATAATACATTTGTTTAGTTACATGTGTAAGTTGCAGTTGTTTATCAGGACGGATGTTTGTTTTCTTCATCGACGTTTTAAACATGATCAGTACACAAGGACTACGATTATCCTCTGATAAGCCTATGGTATGTATAGGTAATATAATGACTGATTACGAAGATAGTCATGAATGTGGGTCGATGTTTTAGTATCGATACAATAGCACGTTTTGTTAATTGATAGCAGATAGTTATATGTCGTTAAAACTTCATGTTCAAAGAAGTCGATGTATCTAGTTTGAGTCGCATAACATCGGTGTTTTTCTCTTCTTCCCAAGACTTGAAACTTTTGGATAGTGACGTCATATGACATACGCAATTGTTGAAATCTATTTTATCTTTAATGATTAGATAGTACCTCAACTACGTGTGGTGACACTATACCTACTGATTCAGCACATTGATCATTTTGGCTAATCAGTTCCTAATCCTCACTTTTCTGCCCGATGCAGGATCGTTTGTTGAACAGCCAATTATTTAACCCTACAGCTCTATTACTTAAAAAAAAACTTCCGCGACCGTTTCCAAAATCTTCGCATTGGTCCAGATTAAAAAGAAAAGAAGCACCTTTGAAGTTGTATCTGGAAATATTTCGTCTTTCCCAGAACGGAAGGAGAAAATAGGGTATAAAAGCGGCAAAATCTGAAGACCACGTTAGAAAAACAAAACTCATACTTACAACTTAACCGAAACTTCGATAGCATCATACAATACTGTCCCATATTGTTCTTTCTGTCGTGTGATGGCGTTTCCTTCCACATCCTATTGTCTTGTTGTACATTTTTAGTTTTCACCGTAGCCGTGGTCTGTGTCGTAATGGGTAGTTTGCTGGTCCAGCACTGTGACGTCGATATCCTTGCCAGTTGTTGAATTAGAATGCCGTTCTGTAATAATTAATATATTATTACGGTATTTAATAATATTTTCCTTACACGCGATAGACTTGGAATTCTCTTCACAAGGATGCAATAATAATAGTTTCACTATCATGTTTTTTTTGTAACGATTCCCGCTCCCACTAATTTAATCCTTATGACGCGTTTCAGTATACAGCAGTGAAAAAGCAACGACCTGTCTTGACTTATTCCATCTTTTTAGAAGGTTACTTAAGAAGGGTACCTATGCATTTATTAATACCATAAATTCAAATGGCGAATTCCCATTGATTTTTGATAAATATTTAATTTTATACAACTATATTTTCCCGTTTACCATAGTGGAGTTATCGCTAAGTACTTCTCGATGCAATTTGTTTCATACACATCAAATATCATATATTACACATTAGATCGGTAACCGCTAATCTAATGTTGTGGTTAGCTGCTAAGCGCTGATATTATGAGGCTATAAATCAATATTTCGATCTAGAAATTAATATTTACTTAAAAATATGGTTCGTGTAACAAGCAAACAAAACCCAAGTAAAGAATAATTTAAACCTAAATAATTGAAATATAAAAATCGAGTATTTTTACATAACAATTAAATTTAAATATTTACATAGTTGTTTAAATTAAATGTTTGCACGATCATGTAAATGTTTGTTTTTGAAAAACAAATGAGGTCGTAAAATAGGCGATTATCAAAATACTATAATGCCTAATTTATTTAAACGAATTTCGGTCTTATCACATTGTGAATGAAATTGTGAAATTTGTACTTCTTTAGTAAATATCTAAATGGGCAAAGAGCAATGGCCGGATTTTATAAATAATATTAGTACTCAAAATTTGACCTGTAGTAGGTACCCCGAAAACTTATCTGAGATTTCATATTTATTTAGCTTGGCTTGGCTTTGGCTTCATATAATTTGGTTTGGTCATTAATGCTTCTAGACTGTTTTACCTTTTTAATGGTTTATTTCAGTGTATTTTTTAAGTTCTAGCTAATGGTAGTCCGGACAAAACGGAAAAGTTGCCGTGAGTTAAAGAAAAAGTTAAAAGAAAATACTAGTCATCTATAATTAATTAATTAATATGAACCTAGTTAATCAGCATCAGATTAACATAAATTGGGTAGGTAAGTAAGCACCCAAAAACGAAAAACAGCAAAAAAACTTAAAATCGATATCACCAAAACAGTATCTATTGAGACTGGCTTCAAGTAATAAAAGTTTACAAAGGTCAGTCACAAAATCAAGTGCCTATCTTATAAAAAAAATATAGATCCAAAATTGCGCAACTTTTTCGATAACAGTGTCCGTCTGATTTGGACTCTATGTTGTTTTAACCTTTTCATATCACTGATGACATTTTTTGAATTTCAAAAAACAAGTTAATGATAAAGTACTACCACACGTGACCTTGCCATATTCAGATTTATGCTTATTTTAGTTCTCAAACAGAAAGCTTCTAACATAAATGTATATCATTTATGAACATCATCCATTTTAATAGGTTACGATAGACTAATTAACGAGCTATTTGTCTCTTCATGTTAATGGGTTTATGTCCCCACAAGGACCGGAAGACTGCTGGGCCGCAATACCGCTATTAACAACGGCCGATGAATTGATGGAAATTGGATTAAATTGGCACTTTTCGTATTCTCCAAAGCAGTATGCCAACACAATAATTGAAAATTCAGTACGAGGCCGTACAGCCACTGTCAATACAATGAATTTCCAATTACAGGCTACACTTAGGTACATCTTTCAGCTTAGAAAGCGACGGTCGCCGAAAATACCGAGCCTTGAAAGTTTTCCTTTGGTTATGCGTTATTTTGTCTGCTTAAAGAGTATGCAATCGTTTAATATCCTTGTAGGATAGAAGACTCCAATGAGGTATTGTTACTTAGCGATGTTTGAACAGTGATACATTATTATTTTCGTTACCTAACGCTACGTACTTAAACAAGATAATCGTCAGGCTGACTTAAAGGCGACACTCGGACGTTTCTGACTTTTACTGATATTAAATACCAATGGATTGAAGATTTGTTCAACAAGATTTAAAGCAAAGACTGGCGAACAGTTTTCTACCTCGTCCAAACACTCGACGATACATAAATAAAGATCGCGTTGCGTAACATTACGACAGAAAAAATAAACAGTATACCATACTTTAAGCTACTTCGTTATTTGAGGCAAGATATTTTCTGTAGGTATCAGCTAAGTAAAGACTTTGAAATGGTCAAGACATATTGTCTTGACCATTAGTAATATTGACTCCTTTTTTTCAGGACCCGTTCAATAAAATAAGCAACAGATGTGGAATGAAGGGTTAAGCTTTTAGCCAGCTGTTGTCAACATAAATATTGATAAACAAATATGAATACATATTATTCTTTATTGAGTTTGTTCGATCTCATAAAAAATAAACTTTTTTTTAATGAAAATGCTGGGCTCAGTCGCAGAAGCTGATTTAGTGTACATGATTTTAGAAAAAAAAAATATAGCATAGACATTGATTTTAATAACATTTTCCATTGCTATCTAATCTACAGACTAAATAAGTCAGTTGAATAATAACAGGAATTTCCCAGTGTCTTGTGCTGTTAGGCCACTTATTATGATTTTTTAGGAGATACTGGACTTTAGAATAAAATAAATATGTTAGTAAGGGTCCTGATGTATTTTATGTTCTCATGAAAATAATAAAAGAAGAAAACAATGTTAGTGTTAGTCATTTTAAGAGCTGCAGTTTTGTTGAAAATTAAAGAATGATTGAAAAATACTTGAAGCCATTAAATTTTGTGATATATTTTATTTATTATACTAGGTTTAGGATTGACAACTAAGGGCAAATGCTCAGTAGTTAATTTATGCATGGTTGACAATTGAATACAGCTAGAAATCTAAGAATTATGTCTGATTAGCAACTTTAAAATATTCGTCAAATATTACGGTGGCTTTTAATAAATGCGTATTTACTATTCTATTATTAGTAGATGTATTTTAGAAATAAAACGCAATAATTTAAAATATGGAAATTAATGACAAAAGTTTAAGTTACTTTGAAATTCTTACCCCAGAAATGCCGACAACACCATGTCTCAGGCAAATCGTGCAGTGCATCACTTTTTTATAGAACATTTTGTTGGTACACACCTTATATCAACATTCTGAAATAAACAAGTAAATTTTACCACCCTTGGTATTGTGACTTCGTATTATATTCACAACTTTTACCTCTCAGTACAAGAGCGTTATAAATACTAAATAATCAACATTTATCTCCTTAAAATTAAATAACATTCGACACATTCAAGGCAGTTACAAATGATAAGTTATTTTGAAAATTAATTTAAATATAGCTCATGCAGCGATTAATGTAAATACTACTCACTTATTTAATTTATAATTGTATTCTAAAAACCACCCTAATTATCAACACTTAAAATAATTATGATAAAATGATAATATGAAAACATTTCAGAGGTTATCAACATTCGACATATGACATAAGTGACGTAACTTTGGTTGGGATCCAGTGTCATTGCCAGTATATTCATTTATTTACGAAAAAGCAATTTTTCTTCAGATTAATTAAAAAAAAATGTTTTATTTCATGGTTCCCTGTAACAAAACCCCTTAAATTTTCTAATACAGTTTGAGAAATCAATAAGTTCTAGCGAAACATCAAGAATAAGGTTTCGATTAAACAATTATTAGAGCTCAAAAGAAAAAGGAAAGTCGAAAAAGACTTGCCGAATTTACCGTAGTAGCAATGAAGACGAAAAACGCTTCAATGATGAAGAGTGATATAGCAATAACTTTCGTTGTCTAATGCAGTTGCAGACTACAATGCCTATGTTATAATTCTATCGTATGAGAATGTGGTTTATATTTATTTATACCTCAGTCTAAAATGTTGCTTTCTACTGGTATGTCTATTTTTTTGCGCATATACTTAATAAATCAAGGCATAGGTGGATAGAAAATTATTATTATTTTATGAAAAAACTCACAATCAAAATGTTCTTGAACGCGACGAATTTTATTGATCGGTTAATACATATTATGGCAACACACGTATGTTCAGTGTTACTAGTGTAATTACCCGTTTTATAGGGAACTTTTTGTAGAACAGCTGTCTTAAATGGCAAGTAGTGTAAGAATTATGGTTGAAAATTGTTAAGAATTCAAAACTGCATTTAGTAACAAATTCCAGCAGGACGGACGATGTTTGGTTTATTGACATAATAATTAAATAAAAAATGTCTTATGCTTTAATCAAAATGTCATATTGACTTATCGGGTAATTTTAACACTACTACAAAAGCACCATTTTTTTGTTTTTATTTTGATTCGATTGATATTCGAACGCGGAAGTGGTTTCGTGTATTGACGCTCGCATTGCGAAACATGTCCAATTGTTATTTTAGAAATATATAAACATGTCTAAATTATGGTGAATTACTCGCCGTCCCCGTAGTAAGAAAAGGAAACCTTAAATATGGCCTCGCGAGGAGACAAAGGGAATGGAAATGGCGAGGAGCAGATCGTAGAGGTAAATCGATGTGGCCTACATTTTTGACAGTTAACTAAGTCTACAAGAGTCTTGAATGAAATGATGGTTGCAGACTTTAGCGGAGGTGTTCCGCTGCTTCATCTGTATGGAGAAGCTGGTGGACGCACACCTCTGTCCTCATTGCTCGAAGCTGTGTTGCTACGCTTGCGTGCGGCGATGGCTGACGGAGCAGCGGTCGCAATGTCCCCACTGTCGAGCAGCGCTGCACCTTCATGAACTAGTCAACTGCCGCTGGGTCGAGGAGGTCACGCAGCAGATCGAGACGATGCAGCAGAGCAACTCCGCTAGTCAGAGGGAGAGCTTCAGGGATAGGTGATTATACTACACTATGCTATACATTTCTGAATGGAAATTGCTCTGGAGAAATGAAAGGAACAGCCACCAAAGTATCTTAAAAATATAATGTTGATATTGTTTAATACTGGATAAATGTCTAAGTTGCACTAACTGCCTGTGTTATGCTTTCAAATACTAACACCTTGATTTTAATTATAATATTTTTCTGATTAGAACTTGGTTGTTTAGAGGAAAAACAATAATTATATAAATATAATAAATAGATTCTAATAAGAATGCTATGTGTATCAACATCTTGCTATTTGCAATGATTTATATATTATATTACCAAGGAAAAATAGTGTATCAATATTTGATGATTATCTCAGTTTTCCTTGAACAAGGATATAATAAATAGACCTAAAGTGCTCTGAACAGGTGCCCGACACACCAGGAGAAGTTGACGGTGTACTGCTGGACATGTCGACGTTGCATCTGCCATCAGTGTGCACTGTGGGGCGGCACTCACTCGGGCCATACATTCAAACCGCTGGAGGAGGTGTATGAGCAGCATGTCACCCAGATCCGTGATGAAGTGTCCCAGTTAAGACGCAGACTAATGGAATTGATTAGTCTGGTGCAGGATGTGGTAAACTACTATTTCTATATTTATATTTCAGTAAAAATTATTAGAAACCATTGAATTGTGATCATTGAAGTAAAGAATTCTTATTGGCACAGCCCATGGTAAATATTTAAGCTTGTATCTACAGAATCCTATATGTAGTCAGTCAACAACAATAGAAAAATATTTATTATGAAATTCCTTAAACTACAATAAAATTTCCTTTTTTTGGAACAGTATTTATTCATATTATAATTTATAATACTTATTTTTAAAATCCATTGTAGACACTAACATAAATATATTAACAGAAAAGTTGTTATTCATAGGAACGCAATGTTGAATCGGTGCGTGCTGCCAAAGACGAGCGTGTCCGTGAGATTCGGAACGCAGTAGAGCTGATGATATCGCGCCTCGACTCCGCGCTTAAAGCCAAACTCCTGACCCTCATGGGCCAGAAGAACAGCCTGACTCAAGAGACGGAGCAACTTGAACATCTACTGCAAGAAATTGAACATCAACTGCATTCTAGCACTAGGTGGTTACTTAGAATTTATATTCGAAAAAGATCTTTAGTTTCAAACATACAAAAACTATTACAAAAAAGTGTAAATAATTTAGAAAAAGGTCATTAAAATTTTCGTTTATAAGGCCAATTTGCACATTAGGTCTGAGTTACCAGTAGTCACCTCACCCATGTGAACTGGCATGTTTTACTACCAGACGCAAAGTAATTTGTAATGTCCACTAAATGTTCTGAAACAATACTTTATAAACAGTCAGCTTTAGTAGGTACTGTTAAAGCTAAGCCTAAATACCAGTGCATTTTATTAATGTTATGTATCTTCTACCTCCATGCTATAAACTCTTTTGGGGCTGGCCAGATTGCGTTGTCGAGTACCCATGTTAGTATCGCTCATTATCATTTTAATTATAGAAATATTGCATGATTAATAGATACATGTTGTCAATAGTGTTTTGTTTACATAAGTATTACTTACATTTTATTTAAAACCCTGTAATATTTGCAGATCAGAACTAATAGCTAAGAGTGGTGAACTATCGAAGATGATTCACCAAGTTCGCAAAAAGCCAATGGCGAGCTTCGTGACTGCTCCCGTACCGGCCGATTTTCATAGGCAAGTAATTTTATAATTTATCTTCAGAAAAGTGGTTGATCTTGACCACTAGAAGTTATGTTAATAATAAGGGAGCTGAGAAATTGAATGATGATCTTAATTTTGATAAATTGTTGGTGTAGTGAAATCGTGCCGAGCTACGACAGCAGCACGTTCCCGCTGACGAACTTCACGCAGCTGCAGCACGCGGCGGCGCCCGTGTACTCGGCGCCGCTGCACGTCAACGGGCTGTGCTGGCGCCTCAAGGTGTACCCCGACGGCAACGGCGTCGTGCGCGGGAACTACCTGTCCGTCTTCCTCGAGCTCAGCGCCGGCCTGCCCGAGACCTCCAAGTGAGTACCGGCCCGCCGCCACACACCTGCCATGTTACGGTATACCCCAACATTGTGTTACCCTCCGAGCTCCTAATGTGATGGCAATTTTATTGATTTGTATTTAGATCTGTTTCACCACATGTTTTGCAGACACTTTTAACAGTTTTAAAAATATGGAGTAATTTTAAAGTTAAACTCAAGCACCTGAAATTCACGTTTTTATCCTTATACAATCAATAAATCACGCCTTAGTTTTCAGTAGTGGTGAGACAGCAAACTAAACACATTAAACGCACAACCCTTGATTGATTATGATTGTACCCTGTAAGTGATTGCTAAATAATTAGTGTTTCGTTATTGCAAGCATTGCTAAGTTAATATTAGGCAAGAGGTAAGTGCAGGCTGTGGGAAGCCCTCGCTCATTAGCTGTAGTGCGTTCCTGTGTAGCTTGGTCTTGGTGTTTTGTGCTAACATACTGAAATTATAGTGGACAAAACGTGCACATGAAATCATGTTCAATATACGCAAAGTCAATGTTTCAATGTATGTACTTTCATTCATCACCTAGAAGTTGTCTTGCAGACCATATATATTAGCTTTTATAAAATACTCAAATCATCATTATTTTTGCACTAATACGCGTCTTTTTGATAGGAATGAATTTTCTTATCAAAAAGTCGCATCGCGAGATCATTGACACTAAAGAAAAGGCAAAAACGCTCCTAACACACTATTATTTCAGTATGTAACGGAGTACGTCATGCGGTAGTAGCGCAGGGTTTATGCTTCAAACAAGTGAATTTATGGACACGCGACGGTGAATAGTAATTCGAGATGTCGCTTCATATCTCCGCACTGTTTGTAGCCGTTTATAAATGATTGCTAAATAATTTATCGACGGTTTTTCCGTAGCCGAAATTCCTTATGGCCATTTTGGCCTGTCGTACCAAAAATGACTAAATAAATTAGTAGGTAACTAGATAAATTTAAGTTTTTTGGATTACGTAAAATGTTTACAAGAATGTTGCTAAAAAGGCTTACACTAAATATAAACTCTGTGCTCTGCCCTGACCTATTCACTGTACTCCTTTTGCTTACGAGTGTTTGTTTCAGACCCTATCTTTTATTTTTGCAAATCTGCCGATTTCATCAGGTCATAAAGTAGATAACCTCGTTTAATTGAGCAACCGTCGAATATTATCTGTCGTTGACAAAAACAATTAATCAATTGAATCACTAAAATATTTTTTTATTATGATATATTAAAAACATTATTATTTTTTCTAGTCCAAAATGAGCCATGTTGAGCAAAAGCCTATCCCACCTTTTCCTAATAGTCTCTCAAAATAGCTACTATGAATTATAGTCTTTCAAAGCACAAACTGGCGTTATTGTAGCCATCACCAAAACTTAGGATATCACAGCATAGCAACGGGTCCTCTGCTTATCACATTCCATACCTTCGTTCTTCGCCATAGTTTGTTGCTATGTGTGCAATCACCAATTTTAAATAAGAAATTTTGGGCATTTTATTTACCATAAAACACTGTAAACATTGGAATTTGCAGACTGTTTCCAAGAATCATTAGATTATCTGTTATGCTTCTAAATCCTTCTATGTTGTCTGATGTTATAGCTAGTTTAGTTTTAAATCTTTAAAAATAATTATGTTAGTTAAAACAAATGTACAATAAGATTTCCATAAAATGTACAATTCCTTTACCGCCATTTTCACAAACGTTTAATAGCCATTGTCTCTCGAGCCATCTATACATTTCACTTATTTTTTTAAGAATTTCAGTTAAGCCTTATTTAGATTATACCACTAGCTGTTGATCGCGGCTTCGCGATGTCAGTCATTGTTGCAAATTCATACCCTCCTTTAAAAAGCCCGATAAAAGTAGCATATGTGTTAATCCAAGGTATCAGCTATATTCAAAATTTCATCGAAATCCTTCCAGTCATTTCAGCATGAAGGTAAACATACATTCATTTTTGGAATAATAATAATAATATATGGTGAATTGTTACTCGGTTTTTTTAGTATTAATTTATTAGTTACTAATGTTTTAACTCAATTCTGGTGATCACATTTTACTTGATAACAAAGCTGCTTAAACTTTTTTTCCCCTAAATTTTAAGCTCGCACGATATTTCTCGCATCGTCTAAATGAGGCTTAAGTATTTAGCTTTTGTGAAAACGGCGTTTATTATACTACAAGATGTTCTTGAGGCAACTTATAAAAAAATGAACAGATATTTTCTTGACATAGTTTTTCATCCTCTGATTTTCGTTACCATAAAATATAAAAACATTCCGCCTGAAAACTTAAAATCATTCATGTCCCGATTAATTGATTAACATTTTACTTTCTAACATAAATTTTTGTGTGAGATGTTGAAGGCAGTGTTGGTCTCAGATACGAGTACCGCGTGGAGATGCTGCACCAGGTCTCCCGCGACCCCTCCAAGAACATTGTCCGGGAGTTCGCCTCCGACTTCGAGGTGGGCGAGTGTTGGGGCTACAACAGGTTCTTTAGGCTCGACCTGCTCGCCAGCGAGGGATACCTCGACCCAGATACTGATACTCTTATACTAAGGTATGATATGTACTTTTTTGGTTTTTGATAAAGTTGTATTGTCGAGTGGACGTTGCCTGATATTTGATGATATGAATGTGACTTGAAAGCGGTAAAACTTAGTTCTTTAGAAAGGATAAAGACAATAAATAAGAAATAAGTATTTGGTTGCGCGTTTGGACTGGGCCAAATAGAAAGAAAGTTTTCGTTTGATCCTTAAATGTTTATCCTGAGCCATGGATTCATGCCTTCGTACATGTTACTTGAATCTTTGTGAAACTCCCGCGACATATATGGCAATGGATAGCGCGATTTTCGACTTTATGTACTATGTTTCATCGTACGTGTCTTTAATGAAAAAATATTTTCTTCAAAGATTCCAAGTGCGCCCGCCGACTTTCTACCAGCGATGTCGCGACCAGCAGTGGTACATCAACCAGTTGATCACTATGCAGAACCAGCACATCTTGCAAATTAATGATCTCAAGGAGGTAAAATTTTGAATAAGGACCCGACATGCAAATCAGTGTTAAAATCTTTCGCCTTCTTTCGACTCTCACATAATTTACCTTTAATTCAAAATAAACTAAACTAAAATCGCTCAATGCGTTCGGGAGCTGTGATGCCACAAACAGACAGATATACACGTTAAACTAATAAAACACCCCTTTTATAAGTACTTTTCAATAAAAAACCTTTTTTCTTTCAGCGTCTATCACTAGAGATGTCCCGCAACTCGATAGCGGCGACTCGCTCGGGACAGAACAGTTCCAGCACTTCGCAGTCCAATGCCGGCAGCAACGACACAGACAACCCGTCTCAGAACAACCCCGTCGATGGAAACAGTCTCAGTGATTCTATAGTGTTCGGTAACCAGTGGAAGTTCAGCGCACCGCATAACATCATGAGTGGACAGAGGCTTACGAGTCCGGGTATGTCTAACTGATGTTCTGTTTTTGTTAAATTTTGGGTATTTGATAGATAATGATTTTTTGATTTATCACCCGACTTAATAGACTGACATGATGAATGAATAATATTAAATTGTTAGATTACTCGATATTTTTTTAGCCGAAAAAATCTATTTATATTTCTCGATGAACGTGTCGTCTTTGCCTATATTTTACAATCAGCTAGATTCACCCACTATTAAGTTTTTTTTTCTTTTCGATTAATTCAATGATGTTCTGGTTGTACCTACATGGCTTCTATTCGGCACCTACCCTACGATAAAAGCAACAGTAGCTGATACCGCAGTTTGTTAGGCTGTGCTGGCTTGTACGCAGGTCTGCTGAACACGGGCATGTTCGTGGAGGAGTCGCGCAACAACGACGTGTCGAGCGCGGCGGCGGGCGCCTTCGGCTACGGGGACTACCCGCCGCTAGAGCGGCGTCTGCAGCCGCACCAGCCTCACGCCACACACGCGCTCGACGCCGGGTACAACCTGCCCTCCACCTCGCGGTAACACATGCCCCACACTCTACAACTCGATGTAATACGTCCTACCCTCCAGCACTCTCTTATCGTCGTGGTGATACACGCGAGTGGTTCTATCCGCATAGTATGATACCTCCCCACCCTCTGTGGGCCTGGACTTCGTGCCAGCTTAATATCCCGTGGAAATATAATATACTCCACCTCACGTATCCTCGTAAAACATCCACGCCCACTCGCTCCAGCTGGGCCCACCGGCTTATCCATAGTGAATACCGCAAATTAATTTTGTTCTTAATCTCAACATAAGATTTGTTTGGCCTAGGTCAGCGAACTCGCTACACGTGAGCGGCGCCGACAATATGGCGCTGGTGAGCCTGCACACGCTGCTGAGCGCCGCCAACGCGCCCAGCCGCGTGCCCAGCAAGCTGGCCAACAAGCGCCAGGCCGAGCCGCGCGCGGACAAACACCATGTACCTGCTAAGGATTCCGCACTCACTGGTAATTACATAACTAACCCTGCCTTGCCTTAGTCCCTTAAGGAACTGCGATTCAGGAATACCATGTAGATGTATACGTATTTAAAGTGAGAAAACTCTTTCTCACCATGGTCAAGATTAAGTTGCATTTGCCGTTTATGGCTATAGAAGTTCAAACATGAGCAACCTGTTAAGAATACAAACACACCATGCAAATAATGTAACATAAGTTTAGATTCTAAGATTGGTTAAAGTTATAGATAAGTGTGATAATCTAATACAATAAGGTTCTTAATACTGGTTTTAATTGGTGTGTAGCCGTATCAAGCACGCCAATGACCGAAGCCAACGCGACGGTGACTAGCGTCGTGTTGTGTTCCTCGATCTCGTCTCCCGAGCTGAACGCGGGCCCCAAGCTGGAGACTGCGGAGCCCGCGCCGCAGCACCCCTTCCACGCCGCGTCCGAGAGCAGCAGTGATACCGGGGTAAGGGAAACAGCGCCGTCTATTAGCAAGATTGTCATTTGATTGCCATAGTACATTCGTCTTGTCGATAGTGTATAGATAGTGATAGTGTAAGTCACGTATTTGTTCCAGGATTTGATGTTTAGTGAACTTGAAGTGTTTGCCGATGAGAATAGTCCAAACCATAATGATGAGAATTCTAACGAAGAGAATGATGTTGATGATGAAACTATGTCAGGTAATATTGACGTTTTATCCTTCGTGTGTTCTTGCATGTTACCTGTCAATTAACCCCCTTTTGATTTGTGTATCATAATTAGGGTTGATGTTAATGCTTGTTATTAATAGCTGACCTTTGCCATGCGCTTGCGCAGTGTAAAGTTGTAAGTGGCGTGGTATTGGTCTCTAGGGTGTCGCGTCCCCCGCGGCTGGCCCGCTATAGCCCCCTCCCGCATCCTAACACTGGTCCTGGGGCAGAGGGTACGTCGGGGTCGTCGGGCTGCTCGTGGTGCGGGCTGGGCGCGGCGCCCGCCAGCCCGTAGCCCGGCCGCCCGCAGCCCGCCGCGCCGGCCCCGCCCGCCGCGCGCCCGCGCCCCGCCCCGCGCCCCGCCCCGCGCCCCGCCCCGCGCCCCGCCCCGCCCGTCGCACTCCGCGCGCCCGCATCCTTGTCCTCTCCCAGAAATTCCTCAAGTACCCATGTCAAGACGATAGATTCCCAATGAAATGAATCACTACGTAAGGCCGCGGCGGAATTTAATTTTAAAAAATATTAATAAATTGCATACAGATATCAAGTTTTTGAATGTTAACTCCTTCGACCCGCACCACGGCAGCAGTAAGTAAATTCTGTATAATGCCCGAGTCCCATAATCCGGGATATCGCTGACGACCTTGGACCAGCACAAACCGACACACTGTAGTGCTGACGCGTCCGCCGCGGTCCGTCACTGTCCATCGCGAATCGATAAACATGCGCAGGTGCGGAGCGGTGCGAGGTCCTGTGTGCTAGCCTGTGGTCGTATTGGTATTCGGAAGCAATATCCCTGATTGTGGGTCGATTTCTTTTGGGTTGAACCCTATTTGATCGCATCGAGTCGCAATGCACGTATTCGTACGCGTAAGTTTGATACTGGTTAAAATTATAATCGTTTTCTATTTCAGTTTATTGGTACCCTCTGCCCCAGTTGGTCAACAGAAGTCAGGATATTCAAAATATTTGTTTAAAATGACAATCTGTAGGGAAACATCTTTTCGAACAGTCCTCCATATTCCTTTTACTCCCTCCTCAGTCCTCACCCTGCGCGGGGATGTGTGCACGATAATTACTTATCACATACATATTATATTGCATGTTAACTTTGTTCATATATTCATTTATTTAATACAATATGCTTGATATTTCATTCAAGCTAATAACGCAAAGCTCCTGGCTGCGATCAAGTGGAGTTCAACGATTGTAATCTACACTTGAACAGCAGACTGACGTATGTTGTGTGTTAGGGGAGAACGACATAGAGTCTGCGAGCGGGGGCGGGTCTGGCGCGGACATCCTGCGGCGGCTGGTGTGCGCGGTGGCGTCGCGCGGCGTCACGCCCGCCGGCACGGACGGGTCCACGCCCGCGCACGCGCCCGCCAGGCACGACTACGACCCCCAGCTGTCCACTGCCGCACACACGGACATGTTGCTGCTCAACCTCATGCGTATGAATGGACTTACGCCCAAGCATTCCACGTCTAGTCGTCACGGTGAGTTAAATTTTATGTTATATAAGGTTAATATTACATAAAAAACTAAGGATAACAATGAGAGGGTAAATTACGGTATTATCCATTATGTTTTTTATCATATATAGGTTTTACTTTGTAGTGTAATGTAAAATGTAAATGTATTAAATATTAATCAAAAGTTCAAAAATAATTCTACGACCACTAACAACTACTACAGATGATAGAAACAGCAGCTGTCTCAGATATTTTTATTTTGGCACTTGCGTCGATGGTTAAAAAGGCCTATACTCAAGTATACCTGTAATAAGATCTAAGCAAGAGGATGTGTATTGTTCGGCCAGGCGGTAAGCGTCAGTGGAGCAGCAGCGCGGCCCCGGAGCAGACGGCTCACCGCCGGCCCCCGGGCAGCGGGCGCGCGCCGCGCCGCGCCGCCACGTCGCCGGCCGCCGCGCGCCCGCGCCGCGCGCCGCCGCTGTCGCCCGGCCAGCTGCGCCGCCGCCCCGAGCGCCCGCCGGGCACGCGCGCCTACACGCAAGGTGACACACACTACGTTACTAACTACACTACCGACACCGACACTCTACCTGCACTTACTTTATTTATTTAAACTATGCTTGATGGACTGCTAATGATATCACTATCAGTTGCAACTATGCTCGCTGATAACACTGAATTACTACTACTAGATTTTCATTTAATTCAATAGTAGGACCATTTCAGGACTAAGCCAAATTAGAATCAAAATTAAAATCCAAATCGGTTTTGGGAGTCAGTTGAAAGTACTAGTTACCGACTGAGACATAAGAGCGTTGTGACGAGAGACAAGACAGCTTAAGGGTCGTTTTTTGCAGTGTCTGTATGTCTGACCCGAAATAGTTTCCATCTAATTATGATACCAGTCCCCACACTCCCCACAGTATTACTTACGTTACAACTATATTTTAAAATAAAAGACAAAAAATATGCAAATCCGTATCGTAACGCCGCTAATTAATTTTCATACTTTTGTCTGTTCCGCAGCCTGCATGGGCCTTGGTTTTGGCGTGACCCCGCCGGGCACTCCCGAACGCCGCGCCATCTCCCCAGTCCCGCACCTCTCGCTACACGACTACTGGCCCTCTGTGTCCTCCGTCAGCGACAACGACGACGTCGACGTGGTCCTCGATTACAACGTAAATAACGATGTTCAGCTTAATGTAATGTATCGCGTGATTTTTATTTGTTACACCGCTTCTTCACCTAGCTGTTTACTGCAAGACGTATGCTATCGAAATAAAAAATAAAAAAAACAAGAGTTCAACTGATAAAATCTGCAAACAAGGATGTATTTAATTTTGGTATTGTGGAAGGTTGTACTTTATTTATTTGATTTTAGTACCAGTAAAAGAATTTTGTTACTAGCTAGATTATTATTTTCATTTTGCTTTAAAAAAGTTTTTTTCATGATCAATGTTAGAAATCTTCTTAGCTAGTCTTAGTTTGGTATTAAATCAATATGATAAAATAAAATAATATTGCAGGACACACTGTTCGACATGCTGCTGAACAGTTTATCTATCGAGGGCGGCACCTCGACGGGCGAGGGCGCGCTGTCGGGTGAGGAGGCGCGGCCCGCGACCCCGCCCGTGCAGCCCTGGAGCCCCGCGCTGCCGCCGCCGCGCGCCCCGCCCGCCGCGCCCCCCGCGCGCGCCCCGCCCGCGCCCGCCGCGCCCGGCCCGCACGCGCCGCCGCCCGAGCGCGCGGATTGACCGCGCCGCGCCCGCCGACACACACTCCGCTACCGCCGCGAGTACCACCACTGAACACGTCATCTCCCACTCAGCAAATGACTGGCCCCTGCACAGTACGAGCGCGTGTCACACCGCGACCACCCCCAGCCACACTAACGCTGAAGCGTAAAAAGTATGCTGACAAATGTCCGTTGAACACGTGGCTTTTACTGCGCGCATCTCACTTTAGTACTGACAGTTCATTTGCTTTAATATTATATGACATTCCCATCCGATTCAGTCACGCCGTCGTGGTCGTCAGCGAATATCGCGGTTTGGCGCCGAGTATGATCGATAGGCGGGCTTCGTAGTCCCCTCCGGCCGCGTCCGCGCCCGCGGGCCGCGCCGTGTCCGTGCTCGTATCTTCGTTCTAGGAACGTGAGAGACTTCATTTTGGCACGATTATACTCCCTATGATATTTGAGTGTGCCGCTTCTGTGTTTTATTGAGCGAGTCGGGTCTCCTCGACACATAGGCAAAGTATAAACGTATTAAAGTACGGGCATTAGATAGCGAAACTCAAAATTTAAACGATCTCTTATATTTATTTTTTTAGTCATTATTAACTTTATCAGTACAATTATAAAGTAGGGTGATCTGAGTTATATTCGCCTGCCAAAAAAATTAGAGTGCTATTTTTTTGTTCTATGATATATTTTTATAGTGAAATTAGATATTCCTTTTACGGTCTCGAAAAGCTTATCCTCCTATCGCATTTACTTTTCAACAATGATTCCGTTTATTTGACAGCATCCATATGCATTTAGACTACCTGCCATCATGTTTCAAAGAAAAAAAAAACGAAAAAAAAAATAGAACAGTGTAGATCGTATTACATGTTAAATAGATGTTGAAAGTAGAAGTAAATACTCTTCTGAGGCTATCATATTCTATAGATCTGGAGCTATAAACCTTAATTGTAAATGTTGGAAGGTAGACATTAGTTCAAGAAAAATATTTATTAAAATTGAACACAAACCTTTCTTACCTCTTTCTTCACTTACAAGTAAGGTGTGATGTTAATTCTGCACAAATGTCAAACAAACGTAGAATAGAATTGAGCTAGAAGCAGTTCGAGTAGCTGCCAGACAATAGTTTGATAGCACACAGTTTCTCATAATAATATAACCGTTAGTTACAAGGCTCATTTCGTGTCGATAGTTCAAATTGATGTTTTAAGTGATGTTTATGGATCTCCGGCTCCACCCGGGCGTAGTTGTCAGTGTAAGTATTTAATCTATTAGTTATATAGATTGACATGACTGAAAAGTTCAAAGTGTGTGATTCTGTAAGGTTATGAGGGTCGAGTATTGAATAGCGTTAAGACACATTATGTGTATTCATTAGAACAGTTGTAATGTTGACAAAATTATAAAAAAAAAACATCTTGGAGTAGATTACACCGAATTAAAGTTAGTATTTAATTTAATTAAAATTACTAAACAAAAATACACAATTCGATCGTACAAGTTAACTTCTGATTATCTGAAATAGATGTTTTAATTATATTTTTGATTTCATGTAACAAAAAAGTGTTGATGTTATGATTAAATGAATGTAATACATAATATTAAACTGTCTAAAAAACTTGTTTTATTCAAAAAATAATCCTATAATTCTCATTCTATTTAATACATAGTTCCGTCGAAACGGGAAGCAACTCTAGTGATTTCCGCTTCATAGATTACCGTCACACCGGTTTATAAAAAAATGAGGGTAGGGGACAGCTAGCAATGATGAACACACGTGCCGTTCAGTCAGGCTGCGTTTCCACCAGAATAAAGATGAGCAAGGATGCGTAGCGAGGAATATATGCCCATGCGCTAGCTCAGCTGTTACTCGTGTGTTTACCTCTTGTGAATTTTCACCCACTGAAAACCTTCAGCTGCCTACTCGTGACGAAATAATCACAATGTTTAAAGTTCTAGTTCAAGAAGTGTGTGTACCTGTTTAGCAATGAAAAATGACAAGTGGCTTGAACACAGGACACAGGACTTGACACAGAAGTTGAATCGCGAACTGCTAGCTGCTCCTAACGGAAGAATTTTTGCTTTTTGCTTCTTTACTTAAATTGGTGCTTTTCTTTCGTTTTCCCTGTAAAAGAGGGTGGAGGGCCACCTGTTTCGTATTACTATAGGTATTTGGTTGACCTCGTCACTGTAAGTCCTAAATCTATTTAGCTCTTTCGGAATTAACGGTATTTAGGTTCTATATTTCTCAATGTCTTTGGAAGCCCTTTTGAGTTATTTCTTTCTGTAAACCGGATATCGTTATGCATTTGGTTAATTCATTGCTGGTTCGAGAGGCTTAATCGCATAATGTCTTCTGTTCGCACAACATCACATCAGTCTTCATTTTTTCCCTATGTTAAAGACAGTATGTTTTTTTTCTGTTAAAATGAAAGTTACTGTGTTTTCTTGCTTCTGCTATTATAAATACCACATTTTGTGAAAGCGATGGATATTTTTTGACCTAGCTATCGAGTGTTTTACTTCTTATTCGATAACTAGCCGAAGACTCGTCACACTAAACACAAACCGAAGGACTTTGGAAACACGAGATTGATTTATGATATCTAATAGTAATAATGGACGATAAGTTCCAACTTGTACCGCTTCATGCTTTTGCGCTCGTATCGGGTAATATACTATGAACCCTTCATGCGGGGCGTAAAGTTACTGTCTTACAGACCTGATAGGTGTCTAGTACTTTTTGCGATCCTTTAGTAACATTCTTTCTTCATATTAAAACTAAGAAGATAAAAATAATTGTCAGTCATCATCATGGGTTATGTAGGTATAGGGATGTAAAACAAAAACATATTTATATTGATTCAATATTTTATTTTCATTGCTCCAAAATATACACAATGACAAATATTGAAAATCTGGATTCATCCATATTTGCAAATGTCTTTAAAGGTGTTTATTTGAATTTCATAGCTGATTACACGAAGAACATGAATAGATTATTTGAATACAAATCTGTTGCAAGCGGACACTGGCGAGCCGACTCGGCCGAGACATGTCTTTTATTGTGAATCGAGCGGCTCACTACTGCCACCTACCGTCTACATACAATATGATCCAGTAAAATTAGTAAATTCACTGTTCCTACATTAATTAATGATATATTTACAAATAAAACTTTAAAAGGAACGCTTTGCAAACATTCAACAAACTTGAGATCGTCTTAACGTAAAAGATGGTATATAAATTTTTAAAAGTTCAAGAACGAAAGTCTAAAACATTATTTTGTCGACGAAAATATTTACAAGAATAATTACATTTTTACTCAAAATGAAATAGTGCCGAATCACGTTTTACATCTCTCACAAATAAATAACAATTGAATTTAGCCTAAAATACTTCTTTGATAAACAAAACAATAAAAAATAATTGCATTCAACAAAGCTACGATAACAAATTTAATATAAATTAATCATAAAAGAAATGTACAATTTTACAAAGCTAAGAGGGATCACGTTTATTATTATCACTGTAATGTAGTGCTGACGTCTGTTAGTCGCCCGAGCTGGCACACACCTACATAATAACTATTGTTACCATTATAGTGAATATCTTTAACATTATTACATAAGACGTATTGCATTCATTATTTACAATTAAACACCCATTCATAATTTGTAAATGAAACCATAGTGTTTACGATCTACAAACATCTGACAATATAATCTAATTAATCATCGTCGTACTCATAGTTTTGTTGTCAAGAGGAGACACAACAAGGTAACTTCAATTCGTACAAGTTATCTATATTATAATTGAGAATTGTGCATAAAATTCGAATCAGCTAAAACTATTGCGAAGGCAAGTAGGTGATGTATGCATTTCATTTTCATAAATCCATTTCTAAAATCACTATTACGAAACTTCAGGAGAACCTATATTAACTCTTATGTTACGGCTTATATCTAAGTGGTGTTACAGTAGTGTGGTCAGAATATCGTGTACCCGCGCGGGTATCTAACACTTATCATACGAGTTATACATAAAGCCCGCACTCTGCAGGCACCATATCTAATAAAGTTTCATTGTCTGCTCTAACTACGTACTAGTAGCACTAATTTTATGTATTATGCATTTGTTTTGCACTCTTTAACGTCATAGTTCCACAGCGACTCCGGCAATAGTAGTTGTTTACCTACAAAGGGAGTCACACTACAAACAAATAATGTAGACGTGTGGAAGGGCTCTCGCCAGGTACTTCTTGAGTACTTACTAAATATTTTGTTACTGGAAAGTGCGACATCATGTCCTTGATATGGTCACTTCGTTGAAAGTACGACGTTGTCGTGTCCTTGCATTCCGTTCACCGATTCGTTCCTTCACTCTGATACGCTCCGCGCATGCATTATTCTGTTACTACGTCAGTTTCATATCATTCTTTGGCATTATTTAGTGAGCTAAGTTGTTTAGACTTCCACTAGTAGATTGAATTCATGTTTTACAGATTGTTTCCATCTAGTCCACGCTTATAAAAGGTATTGCACTACTGAATTCATAATTTTTATTTGAATCACTTTTGTTTTGTATTTTATTTATAGATATAATATAATAACTATAACCTACGCCTCAGTTTGAGATAATCAAATTGAAAAATATTGTAATACGCATGGAATTTAAAATTCTATACATGCTATAATGAAGTAAACGACTCTGAGTATTATAATCATTCGTAATATTATACAATATAGATAGATATTTGTGACCTAATCTATTCAGTCAATTGAATCGAATCAAATAATAGCCTCTCTCGAAATGAAGTTTCGAACTGTTAGTATCGACGTGGTAATGGATAAATGTAAATCAGACTTCTGTTAGAAAATTTTAGAATAGTAAAATACTATATTGTTTTGCTATAATTCAAACTAATTCATAAGAAGGTTCGTTCTCCGTCGGCACAAAAGAAAACTATCAAAACAGCACCACTCGAACAAATAGGCACCGGGAAGGGGTCGTAACTAAAGAGACGTGTACTTTTCATAGTCGTTCATAGGGTTCGGTCGAGATGAGTCCGGAGCCGACACATCACTAGCAGCGAGCGTAGCACTGATCCGCGTCTAGACGGAGTAGGTGTGACGTCACACGTGCGACTCGAGCGGCGGACGCGGCGGCGGGACCAGCGGCGCCGGCCACACGCGCGCCAGCTCCGACAGGTCCGAGGACAGGTCCGGCGAGGAGGTCCGCGTGTGGCGCGCCGACCAGCCGTCCTTGTCGAAGTCCTTGGTGCCGCCCACCGTGTGGCGCCGCTTGATGCCGCGCTCGGGCATGCCGTTCTTGCGCTTGAGCTTGGTGGAGCGCCAGGCGGCCGCGTCCCGGCGCCGCACGCCCGCCCAGTCCCGCTCCCGCTCGGGGCGGCGCTCGGCCTTGCCCAGCGAGTCGGAGCGCTGCGGCCGCTCGCTGCGGCAGTTGAGGCTCTCGGAGCGCAGCACGCGGGCGGCGCGCTCGGGCTCGCGCGGGAGGGACTCGGAGCGCTTCAGCTTGGCGCCGTCGTCGTCCGCGCTGGCGGCGGGCGGCGCGGGCTCGAGCGCGGCGCTGTTGCGCTTGTGGTCCCGCGCCGCGGCCGCCGGCCCGCCGCAGTTCTCCTTCTCGGAGTCGTCGGTGTCCTCGCGCGGGGCGCGGCGCGGCCAGGCGCGCTCGTCGTCCGCGCTGGAGGACGACGAGTGTCGGTGGTCCCGCGCGAGCCACGCGGCCTTCAGTTCGTGCGCGCGCGCGGCGGGGGACACCCGCTCCCCGCGCTCGTCACGCTCGTCCCGCTCGTCACGCTCGCTGCCCGCGCCGTCAGAAGGCGAGCTGGCGCTGGACTTGCCCTCCTCGGTCTCGTCCTGACACTCGTCCGCGTACGGGATGCTGCCGTCGTCGAGCGGCGACGAGTTGTTCAGCGTGCGCAACTTCTGGTCGAACGTGCTGGTCAGAGACGACACCAAGTCCCCGGTTCCTGTGACAAGTGAGGTTAGATTAGATCATGCCGAGTCCGGGGCGCGTGTTAGGCACAGACGTAAGCGTGTTAGAGAGTTGCTGCATCGTTACGTGACCATTAAACTGATGATGAATGAGTGATTTCGGTATGTACAGTAGGCGATGCGGTGATTGTCACGCCGGCCTACGACTATACTAATGCACGAGCATAAAAAAGCCGTGCTGTCAACAGCCGCCGACTCAAAGCGTTAGTTAGATCACTACAGTTGTTCTCATCTATTCGTCGTACAGTGACCACGTGGCACTTGTGCGGAGACTGATTGAGGTTATGACATTCCCGCGCAAGTGTAACGTCAGTCACGTTAAGGAACAAATGCCAACAAGTAGTGTCCATGTTAACGTAGCCGGCGCGAACACGCACACATTTGCAACACGCACGCTCACATTCCTCTACCTTGTAATGTGGACAAAAGAAAGGGATTGCTGTGTCTACTCTCTGACGTCAGTACTGGACACCTAGTGGGGCAAATAGCGGACACCTTTATTGTACACGAATTATAAACAAATAATGACAAAATATAGCGAATAAGAAGTTCCCTTACGTGAGGCTAATTGTAGAAATTAAGATTGACAGGGTTTTACAATTATATCAAGAAGACATCTAAGGTTTGAACTTACCATCTATTGAGAAGTTGGTGAGCGCGTGTGTATGCCGCGAAAGCTCTTGGCGACCGCGGCCCAGCGCTGGCAACGTCTCTAACTCGTTTCTATAACAAAACAGATTTTTAGTATAATTTTAAAATATTGTTTTACATAAGATTTCAGTTAGATAGAGTAGAAAGCTACTGACTTGTTGGTCGGGCCGTCGCAGTGGTGCAGGCCGTCGTAGTCGGCGAGCGCGGTGGTGAGGTGGTGCGGGGGCTCGCACAGCGGCGAGGGCGGCGGGGACCCGCCGGCCGGGGACCCGCCCGCCGGGGACCCGCCCGCTGGGGACCCGCACGGGGACCGCTTGTCCTCCTTCTTGTCGGGCTTGCTGCGCGGCTTGCGCTGGATCTTGCGGTTCGCCGCCGATATTATTGATGAAACGATGTCTCGTGTTGAAACGTCCTTGCCTGAGAATCGAACAGTTATCGTTAAAACTTCTCTTATATGACGATGAAAATTTTGCTAATTTTAGATGCAAAAATTGATATGGGTCCCCTTCTTGTAAGCTGGCGAAAAAATCCTCTTTCATATTAAGCTTGAAACTCTTAAAATATTAATGTGTAACATACCTTCAATCTTTTTAACGTTGTGTATTAGTAAGTCTCTGGAAGGCGCTGGCGCAGGGGACAGCTCCTCTGCTGAAGGTGGCGGGTCCACTGGGGGGTCACCCTCTTCTTCTTCGAAATACCAGTCATACTGCCAACATAAATTAATTGCCTTTATAATGTGCTATTAAACCTTTTCATGTTGGATTTAGAAAAAAACTACGAGAGGAATTATGTAAATTCGGAAAGAATTACGAAGAAAGTACTCACGTGAGTAAGGAAAGATTCAATGATGCGACACTGGCTGGACATGTCATTGACCATGGCCAGCATGTCGTCACTGGCAGCGCGGACCAACGTTGGTCCAAACACAATGGCCAAGTTTCTCGCCTCCATTTTATTGTAGGCGGAGTGTGCGACCACTCGTCGCAAATGTTGGATCAGGTACTTGAGTGTTTCGTAATGCGCGTCTGGCAGTGCGCGGACTAGACGCCGCAGCTCCCGTGCTCTTTCTGGTGACCGATCGGCAGCTGAAATGTGAAGAATTATAAATTAGTTTAATGTTTTTGGAAATCTTTCATGCGATAGTTAGAGCCTAAATCGAAGACTCCCATTGAAACTTGTGGGGTTACGCGACAAACGAAGTTAGTGATGGATCATTATCCTTTAATAAGATACAGTGTTTAGTTTTTCGAGTCTGATATCAAATAATTGACGAGTACTAACCTATGAACGCAGGATACAGGTCAGCTGTGAGCAGGGGGTCGGGCAGGCGGCGGAGGTATGCCTTGAGCAGGCTGGAGGCGACGTGCACGTCAGCCCAGCGCGCGTCGTTGGTGGGCGGGGGCTCGCCGCGGTCCAGCGCCGCCGCCAGCGCCGCCACGCCCGCCGCGTTGCCCGGCACGCGGTACACGCCCACTGTGCGGAGACCGTAAGCCTGGAATACGGGAATGGATCTTTAGTTTGGTGGAAAAAAATTAAGTAACAAAAATTACTTAAAATTCTAAATGGATTTCGTTGCATCTGTGAAAGACAGAAGCCGCGCTGTGCTTTCAATTGCGAGCCTCCACTTCTTAGCTTTATTTGGGGGATTGGTGGAAGGCTACCAGCTTGATCAGTTTAAATTAAACTTCGACTGAAATAGGCAAAATTATGTCCTTTGTCGCTTAAAATCTAATTGCCGAAATAAAATGTTTCTTACCTCCACAGCATGTGCGGGCAGTGTGACAGCTTTGGGCACGAGCGGGTGTTCGGGGTCGTGCGGACAGCGCTCGAGCGCGGCGCCGAGCCAGCCGGGCGCGGGCGCGGCGGCCGGCGCGGCCCCGCCGTGCATGCGTCGCAACTGCTTCGCCATGCGACCCTTCCACGTCTTGTTCTTAGGGGATGATGGCAGAGTGGGGGTTGGGGGGCCTGCGGAATAATTAGTTATGTTAGTGTCCGCTGCCATATATTTCTATAGGGCTTAAGTGATGTCTATCTCATGCACCCAGTATTTTGCTACACCAATTGCAATATCATTTGCCATTTTTAAGATCCCCCAAAAATTAGGAGCACGGACAGTTTGAGATTGCCACGAGTTTAAGACTCGAGATCTAAATTTTATTCTAAAAAGTTTGTTCCATAAAAATTGTGTTAGAAAATCCAGCTACTTTCCTTTTCGCTTCCTTCTTTCCAACCATCTATCAATTTATAGTCATATAAAATTATAGTCACAGTGTATCACAACTTACCGGTAGGCGAGCGGTTCCTGCCGATCTTCTTACTGCGCTGTGGCGGCAGCGGCGAGGGGCAGTCGGGCGCGGCGGGCAGCGCGGGCGCCGCCTGCGTCTGCGCCGGCTCCACCGGCGGCGGCTCGGCGGAGTGGCGCCGGAGAGCTGCCAGCCATCTTTGTGCGTCTGCTGCGCCTTCGGCCTGGGGATGATATTGTTTTAATATCATTTGGAAAACAACGGTCCGATTTGTCTGTAAAGCTTTGAAGTAAATATGAATAAAGTTGGTTTTGAAAATGATTCTCAAGTGTTATTTCTAACCATGCTTCTACAACCTGCAGGACTAGACAGATGATGATGATGTAAAAATGGGATAAAAGTGGGGGCAAGACGGCACAACGCCATGTCCCCAGTCATGGATCATCCCTCGATCAGGAAAGGTTTTTTCCTAAATCCAACAAACTTGTCACAAGTTTCAGATGATAGGTTACGTTTGTCATTGTATATGACAGTCATATACACTTATTTATTAGCATTAATAACATTAGCTATCTACCTGTAGTAATAGTTCAGCGCCTGCTGCCGTGGTCACCCTGACCACGTGTTTCCTCTTCGTGTAGTCATCAGCTAGGGCAGCTAGTGAGTAGCGCACGTCGAGCGCGTCCCGAGAACCCGGCTGCGCTTCCGTGCCGCCGCCGGTCACCGCGCCGGGGCTCTGTAACAACGAAATAAACAAATGTGTTAAATTTGGGAATGGGAAAGAAATGTAAAAATGGGATGGTCACGTCGCGCGAAAGCTACTGATGGGCAAAAATCTGTCACCCACTCTACGCCAGAGAAAAGACACTCGCCGGCGATCTAGACAAAGACGCGGGGCGCATTTGGCCAGAAATCAAAAGATAGAGAGGTCTGGAGGAGAAACTGGAAGGCTGTAAATAAAAAGCTTAAAGCAAGATCTCTACTCCTTGATATCTGTATGCAGGCTGTTCAAGTAATAAGTGTGACTGTTAAAAACCTTATGAAGGTCGTCATTGTGCCTTAGAAAACTCGTAAAACCATTGGATACGAGTCTAAATAAGAGGCTTTGTTCATGACCGAGATATGTTCAGAAGGGCAATATCTACTTATTACCATGAAGACAAAGTAAAAACAATCTTATGGTCATTACGAAAGAAACAATAGAAGTGTCATTTATATAAATATAGTTTACATTTTCGTTTTAAAAATTCTAGAAAACGTACTTTAATGACGTTGGACAATGAGGAGTAGGTAACAATAGATTATTTTGTGTATGTCTTGGCTTCGGTCCATACAAACACGTCTCCATACTAACACCGCGTGATACAATTAGTTAGACAAGTCGTGTGCAGTACAAACATGTGCAGACTAATTATGTATTAAAATAACTAATCAATAGATAAACGAAAGTATGAGATTATTGATAGCCTAACATTTTCATGGTCTCCAATTATGTCAAGCTTGTTTGATGCAATGTAAAATTTCTAATGGTCAGCAAAATTATTGTAATTATTAGCGCATTCCTAAAAACGAGTTGTGGACAAATCGTGAGGCGAGTGTTCATGAGCTCGCGGATCTAAGACAGCGCCATGTCTGGCTTTCACCCCCTAATTATAGGTATTTTAAAAGAATAGACGTGAATCAGACAAGTGCTTGAAATGCGACTCGTGTTGCCTCCATTAAGAAGTGAAGGTGGTATTAATCGAGACGGGGCATAAAGTAGGCGGTTACCAAAAGGTTTACTTTAGTAATCAACTGTGCAATAAAGAAATGGTTTAAAAACAACGTTCAAGCGTCCGTAACATTAATAATGAAACTCTTACAAAGAACCACTAGTTGAAAGCCTTCTGTTTATTTATTTTTTGCGGAAGAAAGACACCGGCTTTGTCGTGCCGGTTATTTACGCTAAAACTATGCGGTATCATCAAAATAATGACATGTTTTATATTATTAAATACAGTTTTCATATTTTTATGGCATTTTGATTATAGCAACGCCTTATAGATCTGTTTACCTTATACCGAAACCTAACAATTCTAAAACGTCAAGAAGGTTTCATGTCGTATATGACTATAAGACCAAGCGGCATTTCACGACTCATTACAACTAAACTGGGTTAAAAACAAACACGCGTGTTCGACTAGTGCTACTAATAACAAAGAGTGAATATGTTTTGTGTTGCGGAGCCGCCGTGTTTACCTGCCCGCGGCTGAACCTAGTTACTGGAGGAAATCGAAAGTTCCAACGCGGTCGTCTTCCGCGCCTTCTGCGTGCATTGTCACGGCTGACGGCACGCGATTCAAGGCCCTTGTTTTCAAACTGATTTCTATACACACAATATTTCCCTTCATATAAGTATTGCATTTCGTATTTAATTTATAATACAGTTTACACTGTTAAGCATATGTCTCGAAGCACTAATCACTTCTTGGAGAAACATGTGCAAGTCATTTATTTCTGTCAAACTTCATAACCTTTAAACAAACAACGACATTAAACTTGGAGTAACTCGATAAACGAGTGCTCGAGTCATGCTCGATTAAGAATAAAACGTTTTTAATAGTTCAACATTCAAATCGTTTAAAATATGCAGAGTATTTTCATCGGGCTAAAGTTATCGTGTCTCGGTCTTTAAAATCTTCAGAGTAAGATAAGAATCGAAGATATATTGAGCCTGACCCACATACACCCATTTCCGCGTATGTAACAGCGGAGTAAAAAATCATGTTCGCTTGTCCGACGACAACATTTTGCGATTGTAACCTATTCACATCAAATGCAATTAGTGGGTCAACGGCTTGTCAGAAGTGGTACGGTGACGTAAGGATCATGCATATATGTCACGAGAGATGCTAATAAACAATTAACAGGGAACGGTAATGAGGAAGCTCGTTGACTGCTCCCGGCGAGGGGAGCGAGCGGTGATTACATAGAAAGTACACTACCTAGTAAAGAATTTCAAAACTATCGAGTTATTGACCTGATAAATGTAGGCACGGCTGACTTCTATCGGTAATTGCATATCACTTTACTTGTAGGTCAATTGCTTATACCTTCCAATAATCGTAATTGCGAGGCGTGTTGTCTGGGACGCCCTCGCTTAGACAATGTGACTTAAAATGTGGGTAAACGACGCGTTGACCATTAGAGATCAGAGAGAACAGATTATTTTCATGGAACTGGTCGTTATTGTTTAGCGCGTTCACGCTTTTAACATAAAATTAGTTAATGAACAATTTATTTTGTGGTACACTTTTCTTCAAAAAGCTTTTAGGATTAATCTGGAAATATTTCATCGAAAAAACAAATTGAACGCAAGCTCACCAAAATATCGGTATACCAGAGTGTCATGACTTGGCCGCTGTCCACGAGCGTCACAGGTGAGGGCGAGGCTCGTTGGTCATTGTCACAACTCTGCACCAGGATCACAACACTATGCACTTGTTCGATTCACTCAACAAAACAATAATCGTCCAGCGATCTTCACGTGTAAGCTTTAAACGAGGACATTGGCCCTTACTTCAATCGCAAACTTACAGAATTCACCGAGATGAATGACACAAATCGATACCGTACGTTCGCACTGATTGACTTATCATTCACGCTACCGAATGTTTGCTGAATCGATACCGGCAATAAATCAAGTTGACGAAAATGAATAAATTTCCGAAAATGTGTGGTGCAGGTCGGGCGGGCGGCGCTGACGCGCGTCTGTGTGATTATGACGGCGCTCCACCGAGCTGCGTCTGCGCACCAGAGAAAGTGCTCCCGCGCAGACTCCGCGCCGTCTGCCAAAATGTCGTTTTCACGGTAAGGAAACGATGATTTTTTCCGGATGACCCATTCAGTACAATGGAATTGTAGTTTTCTTTGAATTATTTTCTCTTTGTTTCCGATTTAGGTAAATGCTTTTAATATTGAACTGATACTGTTATTTAATGTTTATAGTTTTCGAAACAATACAGTTTTTATGTTCGAATGAAATATTGTTTTTTACGTCACTTATTTCTTATTTAAACAGTTTAGGTTGAGTGACATAGTGTGGAGATCCGGGTCCATCCATTTGCAAAGTGATTTATAATCGAGTGCTCGCGCCGTGAATGACCGTGTCACTCGTAATTTCATCGGAACCGCAAATGCAACACTCAGTAATAATTGTGATTTGTCATACTTTTCCTTCGAGTTTAGAAATATATAGGGTTGTCAATTACTCTCAACAATAAGTCCATTTTTTTAAGACGCTACCAATTTCGAATACTTTGAAACATATTATTTTTCTTATGTTCAAACTGTTACTTATTGTACCAGAAATACTTAATGTTGATTTGACTAACTTTAAACTGACGCGTTCGATAGTATAGTTCTCAGCTAGTATTTTTTTATCTACCCTCAGTTTCTTCACATACTGCATTAACTAAACTGTATACATATGTACTAGGATTATAAAAAGACTAACTTAAATTTCATTTTAAATAATTTGATCTATGATTAATTAATGTAAATGAGCTAAAGACACTTAAATTCTCAACATGAGTAGGTATGCTATTTTCCTCCAATATTTTTTATGTCAATTCTCCGTATTTCAGAATCTTTTTAACAGGATGTATATCAATCCGCAAGGTCAATAATTTATGTGTCTACTTTTTGTTCACGTCAAGCGACAACCCTCTGCCAATTTCCTTAGTTTGTCATTGAACTCATTACATGAAGCTTTCGCGCTTTCTGTTAGCACTGTGTCAAAGTAAAAGATCGAATCGCGGAAACCGATGCACGATGGTATAACTTATAGTTACCGACACTCTGTCTGGAAGATTTATCACTGACATGTTACCGTGCAATAAAACTTTTAAATTTGGACGCGTCGACGACATGTAGGAATTCCGGAATGACTTCATTACATGTCTAGCTCGAAGTGCCTCGGAGACTAGCTACTTATTTTAAAGAGTTAAGGGAGCGTATCGAACGACTAATCTTACGATACTTAACGACACTATCTGTGAACAAGTTTGACAGTTTCCGTAATATTTTCATTTCTTATTTACGTAAGTTTAATAGCGATTTGTGTAATGTGATTTCTCTGTCGATTTAATCTACTTATCGTGACTAAGTGACGAATAAACAATAGGCAGCTCCGATGATTCAACGGCGGCGTCTTGAGAGATTTATGGTGCGTGTAGAAGCATAGATGGATATTTGGTAATAATGAGTCACTCTTACATAATGCCGAAAGCCAGACGGCTCTACTTTTAAGATCGCTATTTTGTACATGAGATTGTGTCAGATGTAAATGATTTAGCAATTAATTTCGTATTATGTAGTCTTCAAATGTTCTATTTAGAGACGTTTTTAATAAAGATTTTATCTCTAAATAGGTATGTGTTAAAAATTCAGAATATTTTTTATGGTATTTGTTGATGCGATCGAATCGCATGTCTCTAAACAATTTCATTTTACGTTACTTTCAAAACTAGATATTCACCCAGTAAACGCGTATTGTAGCTTTCTATTTAATGGCATCCTGTGTACCATGAGTTACGGGTGTAATGTGCATTTACAAATTTATCTACAGGCTAGAAAGTATAATGGGAACCAGATCAAGCTCAGTCGATGGCTTGATCCCGATCTGCCTTACGTTACATTACGTCAAGCTAACGTCATACGTATTTGGGTCAGCTCGTTTAATATTTACATTCATGTTTTATAGCCTATTTTACTCTATTTATATCATTGCTGTTTTAAAGTAGAACGGATATGCGTCCTACGTGGTCACCAGATGCGTTTTACATAATTGCTTCTTGTGAATTACAGTGGTCTGCCATGGAAACCCGAGGAGGTTATATGTAGGTTCGTTTCGATTGTTTAGTAAACAAAATTCTTACGGGTAGCGTGCATTTGTTTATTTTGTTTTGTACCGACCTTCGAGAGCACTCATCTGCTTCCAATATATTCAATCGATATTTACTTATACGCTCTTTAAAATCACATAATCAGACGGTTTACTTTTCGTATAATTAATGCGTCTTTCCCATGACTTCTGCCTAAAGCCTAAGGCGTCAGACATGACAGCCTCAACAAAGGTAATGATATGTTAGCCCACTTGCAAATTACGGTCATAACAACAATTGATTATATTACGTAATGTAATTTTTATGCTTTTTGTCCGTAATAACTTTGAGCGCTGTCTGATGACGCAATAATGGTGACACATACATAACGTTTGGTACTTATTTGATTTTTATCTCACTAAAATATGAGTGTATAAAAAGTAAATTGCACTGATTTTAATTTGTTATTTTGACATTTAGTAAAGTAAAGGTTTTATTTAAATTTTTTTTTAAAGTTTAATCTCAAACTATAACCTTTTATTATGTTTATTTTCCTGCTCTACAAATGAAACAGATACGTTACGGTCAGCAGCAATGCTTGTGAAAAATAAAAACAATTTTAATGAAGATGTCTTGGTATTTAATCGTGCAGCTCGAAAGCGCTTTTACCCTCATTCCGAGACCAGCCTCATTACTTTCGCAAAATGTTTACGGAATCAAAACAGTACAATATGCGGAAGTCCACGACTGACACTCGGTAACAATTCTTACAAATGATGTTAGACGACGCGAACCAATTTTAGATGAAACCGGTCAAGTGGATATTGGAGTCGCGATACCGAGGGCTCCGTACAAATAGGCTAAAAAATACATTTTTACAATGTTCACCCACCCATGACTGTACCGAAGAAATTAACATTTAATTAAGACTAATTAAGACCTTTTTTAAGTTTTTGGCGGCAGCAGAAATTACTAATCTGTGAATTTAAATTTCAACTGCCTAGCTAACATGGTATCTACATGAGAAACTACTTGGCGACAGATAGAGAAACAGATAACGTAGTCTCCGTAAAAGAGTTCAGATTTTACACTTGGGGCACGGAACTTCAAAAATAAATAAAATGAAAGTAATAGAAAAGTATTTAAAGCGGAATAAAGTTGCGGACTCGTGCTAACAAGTGTGATTAGTCTGTTCACGACGTTTTGTTTTGTTTACGGGCCAGTCCGACCCCGAAAGGCAGCGGTCCGGTGCGGGCCGCGCCGTACCGCTCCATTGGCCGCCGATCGCTCGGAACATATATAACAGATACGCTGTTTTAATAACTTCATTAATATCGTCTTGAACGTATCAATGTTGTATCTATACTAATATATAAAGCTGAAGAGTTTGTTTGTTTGAACGCGCTAATCTCAGGAATTACTGGTGCAAATTGAAAAAATCTTTTTGTGTTCAATAGACCATTCATCGAGTAAGGTTTTTGGCTATATACCATCACGCTGCGACTAAAAGGAGCGAAGAAACAATGGAAAATGTGGAAAAAACAGGGAAAATTATCCATCTTCGATAGCTTCCGTTCAAAGATTCTTAACTTATATCTTCTAGCCACGCGGACTAAGTCGCGGGTTAGATAAGCTAGTTGTTAGATATAATTTAAATATAAATAATTCCTGTGTCCCACTGTTAGTTGGGCATAGTAATATTGTCATTTCGTCTTGTCAATCGCAAAACTGTCTTTCCATGTGACTGACTATGAAATTAATAATACAGAATCTTCAAGATCTGCACGTTTTCACTGAGATTTCTTTCGCATTGTTGTCATAACGTCACCTGAAAACTCATTGGTATCTAGCTCTGCTAACTAGCAGATAAACGGTTTTACATTGACGCGCACGTTTCTTTTAACTTTTTAACTACTTTTAAACTCTTACTTTTAACTTTAAATACGAAACTAGGTGAAGTGATTTAGACAAATCTCGCCACTGTATTTTCACTTTAACTAACACAGATATTACTTTGTATACAGATGTAAATGAAACTGATAATCGCTTCGCTTCATGTAAATATTTTGGCGTCCAAACGTTCCTCACGATGTTCTACTTTCTTATTTTGGAATATTGCACGCTCTCGTTTTGAGTTTAAGTTGTTTATTTTATCTGTATTTATAATCACGCACTTTAAGAAGATGCGGTTTCATTAGGTTTTATGTATTTTATTGGATTATATGTAAAACCTCTTTAGAACTAAAAGAACTTCGAAAATAATGAGTAATAGGAAGTTTATGAAATTAATTAAAACGAGTACATGTTTGTTATGGCTCGTCGACTGACACAATGGTAAAACAAAACGACATGAAAGGAAAAGTTGTTATTGGAAATCTAATATTTGACAGTAACTGGCTCTAACAATTAATCAAAATATGTTAGATACTTTCTACGTACCTACCTCATTACCATGTGAAACACGTCAAATTATCGGTAGTAATGGCACGTTACAAATTATACTCAGACCGAGTGAGTTTGACAAATGTGGGCAGGGTTTTGGCTAATCGATTGATTTGTCGCTCATATTTAAATATAGCGTCTTGAGACATTGGGTACAAAAAGTATAAAAACCAACCCTCACAAGTCTTGGTAATTCGATACGATGAATCACTGAGTATTTTAAAGGATTCAAATTTGCAATTAATGATAGAAAGCGAGCAATAATTGGCAAGACTCGGTCAGCCCACTCGTTCATTCAATAGGCACGGATGCGGAAGCCTGGATGAGCGGCGTGGGCGATATTGTTTTAGATACAACCGAGAAAGTTCCTATGTGTAACTCTAAGTGATGATTAAGACTATTGAGCAAGGCGTAAGGTTACACAGACCCCTGTAATACGAAGTGAAAATTAATTAACATTAAGTAATGCCTGTTAGGCGGTCGGCGTACTCGATATCCGGCAGTTACCGATACGATTCCGTTCCTATCGATATTCGCAATTGGAGTAACTGTTTGGAACTTATTTAATGTACGTAATTCCTTATCTGTTACCGGTTACAGTAATTAGAATTCAAAATAGTTGTTTGAACGCTAATTAAACTGTATTGAATTTCTGTGATAAGAACATAATCACTTAGCTATAAACTATCGATGTTTAGGAACAAATAAAGTAATAAAGCAACATTATGTGGTGACGTGAGCGCGATCTGAATATTGCTAGTAGATAATGTAACTATAGATACAAATACCAAGTGTCACATATGGCATTAGATATTGGCATTCATTTCCAGAGTTTCTATATATTTCCACGTTGGGCATTGCGAGGTCATCGACCCCGGCAGCATGCAGCGTCACGGACGGACGGACGCGGGCGTGCGTGTGCGCAGCTAACCGATTGCAGGATAAGCGATTGACAGTAAAGAGCCTACTGAGATGCACTATTGCGATTCTATTTTGCCATTGAGAGTCCACAATGTAAGGGCGTTTGATTTAGAAATCAATTAAAATGTTTTGGTTTCGTAATTCGTGTATTCTGCTTTCAATCAGTGCCCAATGAGATTGTTGTCTTCAAAAGTGAACATACTTCTTGATAAATTAAGGAATTCCACGTTAAAGCATTCCTGGGACAAAGTGGTTTGGTATGAGGTATTTAGTGAGTTTGGAAATAACAATTATTCCTGGAACGACATCCGAGCGATAAAGAAATGTTTTAGCGACTTCCTGCTCTATTATTCGTTACAATCGCTGTCTGAGAATGTTTTAGTAGTTCGAAAGGAAAAGATAAATTTACCTTTCGAATGATTCATGAACTTTTTTTAATAGAAAGTAAGGTGCTTGTTTATGTGAAGATAAAACTTAAACATTGATATGAACGGTCGATACTGACTGCGATAGCGTTGTTTGTAGCTAATTAGCGTTGTTGGAAGTGCAGTACATTTATCATTATGAGCGGTGTATTTGCAGCGCGTTTCGCAGAAGGCAGACACTCAGTCTGGCTCGGCCATGTGCTGCGGCTCTTTGTCCACACTCGTTCGTCTACTAAGTACCACTGAGCCAATTGAAATGCATGCTTTGTTTAACTGCCAGTACTATACGCATATGGCTAGTGGTAGTGCCGAGATTTTTCTTTGTATGAAAAAAGAATAAGAGTTGCTTCATATCACAAGAAAGATTTTCCTGTTGCATATTTTTAAAAGTCTAACTAAAAAAAAAGATATATGGATATTCGTTTGAATGGTGATTTCTAGTTATAGGTTCGGGTAAGTGATGCAATAGTGAGCGTTAGTTACGAGGTACCGTGCGCACTTCAGTCACTAAGTGTTCCAGTGCAGATATGGTACATATCAATTACTGGGACGTGTCCACATGATGAAAAGCTTTCCCCGCCGTAACGGTTCACGCTATGCACTTGAGCATACCATTACTGTTGACGATTTAATGGTCTACTGGACTGAATATTAAGCGAAGCATATATGGAGTTTTATTTAAGTATGTGATTGTTATTATGACAGCAATCAATCATATGTTCGGATACTGCGGTCGTTAAAAATATTCGATACTGCATCTGTGATTCATAAGTTGAAGACAAAGTAATGAATACTGGAGGTTTTGCAATGAGAATGAGATGCGCACCTGGTCGTGACTACAACAAACACTGCTGCAGGCTATAAAGAACGGCAATTAACCCTTCACTTACGGCACAATGTCAGGTACGCAGAGGTCTAATAGTACGTAATGAGTGGACGTCCTGGAGCGCGGGAGCGAGCCATCCGTTCTTGGAAGCGCGCCTCACGATCATGACTGACAGACAGACAGACGCTTGTACAATGTTAAGTAGAAGCCCGATGGCCAGATATGTCGGAAACGGTAGATGTTGCGCGGACCGGTCGCGACGGACCCGTCGAATAAATCATAGGCGTCTCGTGTAACACCGCAATGATCTGACATACGGTCGGCGAACCATTCTATAGCTCTGTTAAAAGTGGACGGTAAAATTATATACGTCATAGGCCAGTTTAGGGTGTAACCAGCTGACATTTTGTTATTAAAACATCCTATAGTAAAATTTTAACTGCCCTTGCCCCATAAAACAATAACCATGTCTTTCACAGAGTGTTAATTTATTAAATATCAAAGCTATTGGGTCAATGGCAAAAGCGGCAACATAAAACAACATTTTTGAAATCTCTGAAATAGTTCTCGAATTAAGAAACACTCTCGAGAGCTGCCAAAGATAAAGCTAATAAAAAATCGTAAAAATTCGATGTGACTGACATTTAGTTTACAAGGGCCAGCGATATTGTGAAACGATTTTTAAATTCGACTAGCCGTGTCGTAATGCACGTACACCGATGTTATGAGCACTGAATAAATGAATCACAACCGCAAGACGTTATTTCATGATAGACAATAAATACGCCACAGTAGTACAGTACGCACTCACCGCGAGAACCGTTACTTATGATTTAAAAAGTTACACATTGATTTATCGATATTATTTTAGCTATGGGTGTTCCGATAAATTATAACCGAAATCAATCGTAGTGTAGTGAAAGTTTAATCACTTTAACGAGTGGTTTAATTAGGTACTAACTATAACCATCAAAATAATATCTATATTTTTTACAGGCTGTGTGAAAGTAGAAATTTCGAGTAATAAATACAAAATTCAATGAAAAGGAATATTCCTTTTATACAAGGACGTGAAAGGGAGCTAAGATTGTTGAGAACCATAATTGTTGCACTTGGCAGTGCGGCCGTGATTCAGACGGGCTAAATGTCAGTGACCAATGAACTTTACGTAATTACGCTTAATAAATAATTTTCTGTGAAGGGCTTGTGCGTAATGTGTGTAATCGTGTAAACATACTAGAGGTATAAGGTATAGGCCGCCTATAGGGTCACGTTGGACACCACGACGCGCGACTCGAAGCGTAGGTACTACAAGATTTTAGTACTTATTAGAAAATTTTAAGTATTTCTCTAACACGCTGACAGCGTCAACATCACGCGACAAAAAACAACATACGTGAGTATTCGAACTCCATTAGTCTGAGCATCTATTAAATAAACATTAAGCTTATTTACTAAATCGCAGAACTGATCTGAATCACAGCAGATTAAAAAACAAACAAATGAAGTGAATAATATTTTTATGAAGGTACCAAGGTACCAGTAATGAGTCTTCATCAAATTTATAATCCGCAGTGTCGTTTCCGCATTTTGTGGTATTATTCTAATAATAACAAAGCAAAACAGATTACACAAAAAAACATAACGCTGTATCAGTTACGCTACTAAAAACAGACCGATTCGCTTGTTACTCGATAGGTACCGTGTTTTGCAAAAACGATGAAGCAAGGACCAGTGTGCAAATAACTTAGTACGGGTATTTTGATTTATCTATAAGGAGTACTGTAGGGCTGTTATATACTACGTTTAAGATCGTTATGCGGACGGATACAATTAAATATTCGATGTTTTAAGAAGTACCATCCGGCAAGATACAAATTCCAGTACATCGTAATATCGATAATCAATCAATCGAAAAATTATCGATGCCGAATCGAATGTTGCAGATACGATGCGCGATGGTTAACAACAAATAGTTCTAAATCGATTTGCAATTCGACCCTTGTAAATGTTGTTCTCGAGAATACAAAGTGTGTTTAAACGAAGTTATGAAATCAATCGCGCCGCATGCACTACGGTTCCAAATGTCATGCATGACATAACTCGGGTCGTTGGTACCATAAACGTATAAAGAAATCGAACGGTTATTAGCATAGGTTTAGCATTATTTGGCATACGTAATTATTTAGTGCCAGTTCATGCTTTGATATATCGTAGAGAGTCGTTATGAATTTGCTTAGTCGGTGATAGTGAAAATGACTAAATTAATATTTAAATACGAATACTACAATACGAATACTACTCGTTGTATTTTACAATAGGATATTTTCGACGGCAAAATAAAACAAAAAGAAAATTTCACACTAGTACGTTCAAACGACCGGCTCTGTTTAAGAATGTACATATTTAATCCTTAATTTAGAAGGCCCATACAATTTGGATGGCACGCGTCAACAAATAACAATACGGTTTCTACCTCAAATGATTCAAGGATGAATACCGATTGCGTGCGGGTGCGCAGCTCGATTTGCAGGTGGGTCACGCTCGGACACCGCCGCATGGCGTCATATCCTCACTCAATTGGCCACTATAATTAATAAAAGAATTGCGCGCGCGCAAGGCAACTCTATGTTCGGTAATGGGCGGCGATCTTGACGCATTGTTGACGCTTTCGAAGACAAATTGTTGGCGGACGTTTTTTTTTCATTTCATTTAAGGATACTGAAGGAAAGGCTGTTTGCGTTGATTCATCAACTTGTCTGCAATATTGCCTAGTTTTTTTTTACGCTGTAGAAGGAAGTTTAGGCTAGCCTATAGCAAATAATTCAATCAAAACAGCAACAAGACAGATCGATATTATTTCCCCCATATTTTGTCTTTTGAAAAGGTTATTTATAAATGTTATGATTCAAGCGATTACATTTAAGTTCTGTCAAGGCAGAGCAGGTTACACCAGGGGCGCATAACTATTGTTCACGACACGTGATCCAGACGGCTTGTCAGGACTTATCGAGCTGTCATCTACTGCCCATTATGAGCGCAGAATAGACATGTGACCTCACCACGATGGCTGCAAGGCCACGAGGCCTTCCCAACCTTTTCTTTGTATAAGATGAATATAATAAATCATTTACTATCGATGGGTTCAAGGTGTGCAATGAGAAATCTTAGCAGTGATTGTTTTTCGTTGAATACTCTCCTCAAATACTGTTTTTACGTACTTATTGTTTGCCTATTTCACGTGTCAAACAGCAAAATGCCTAGTTTATTGATAAAAAAAGTTTCCAAAAAACAAATTCCATTGTTCCGTTCCGTTAAAGAAATTATGACTTTTATCGACAAAAACGTATGCATCGCTGTAATTTCAGATTCGTTACGTTGACTATAATTATCTATAGTTGTTTTATTATTTGATCTGTGTATAAGGCGGGACAGGAAATGTATGCGGTAGTACGAGTACTATACCAGTCTCGTGTGTCATAGAGGAAGAATATTGTATTCTAAATCCGCAGGTAACGTGAAGCATGCGATGAGAATATCTTGGTACGGTCAGTAACAAAAGTCACTGGTTAAAACAACTGAAGGTGCTCTGTCAAATTAGGGCGTTGCCGTTGAGATCTCGTAGCTCAATGAGAAAACTAACAAAACACCAATTTCCAGTAACATGTAGATCCGATTTTCGTTGGCTTTTATTAGTGACGGTACATGTAGGAAAATTGCTAAATACTCATCACACAAGGTCCTAGTATTGCAGAACATTTCATCATATGGTTGCTTTACAGAGATTTAAGCATTAGTTGGTGTAACTGAACTCTAGATAAAACTCCAGGTAATTAATACACAAAGTTTCTAAAATATTCTGCACCCGAGTTAACCCGTAACCTCTAAATGACTTGCAATCCATTTTGTATAAATCAGCAAATTTTAGGGATTCTTAGATTATGAGTCAACGACCTCTGATGTTGAATGACGGCTTTGCATAACGTTTTTCCCTTAATGGGTCTTTTGTGTTAAAAATTGCGAACCATTGCAGAATACCTAATGGTTTTAGGGAGGATTAGGGATCGCCTTCTAAAGATCTTTTTAAAAAGGTTGTTGACATCAAAATGAGCCTTTTTAATTTATGTTTACTTTGTTCAGAATTTCTATCAGGAAATTATGGAAGCAAAATAGTCTGGTCCAGCTTTTCATAATTACGTTACATGTAGCACCGACTTTACAACGGTATGGCGAAGGAGAATTCCTTTGCATAATTGTATGCCTCCAATAAATATTAGGGTCGCTACACATGTAAGGCTTACAACACACGAGCGACAACTAGGCCGTGATAATAGGGGAGTACAGCGCACGATGTTGATGTTGTGTAACTAGCTTATACCTTTTTGTATACATTGTAGTTTTTATATTGAAAATATACTTTATTATCACACGTAAACCTGGGATTAAAGAGTCTTAAACAAGTGTAATATTTCTTTTTAAATTAGACCTTTTTGACGAGAATTCTTCTAAGCAAAAGAAAGATGTCGACTGTCATCAATTTCAGTGGCCCAGATCCATATTCTAATATGCAGAAAGTAAACGATGTGAAGCATCAAGTGATCATTTGCGAGTAAACAATCATCTCGATGTAATACCGGAGTGTGAGGCGCCTGATAAGTAGATCCGCGGTGCGTATGTGGGCGAAACCGCAAACGTTAGAAATCGCGGACATGCGTATTGAATGGACGGGGACTGGTCGCGTTGAGGTTGAGTGGAGATACAAGGCTCGATAGAAAATATAAACAATTGATACATTTGTAACTGGGATTGATCACAATCTGGATTTGTCAGCTAAAAAAGAAAAAAGATCAGGAATTTATGTCATCTGGAATTATATAGCATTTACGATTCAAAAATAACTTCTGATTCTGCGAAGCCTTGTCCAAGCTATGTAGAGTTTTATACATTGATAAAATACAATTAAAATTTTGTCAGTAGGTAAATTTAAGACTAATTTCCAATATCCAAAGAAAAATAAAATAATCAATTTGCCATCATCTCGCATTTATGAAGTTTCTTCTTACTGTATGCACTGTCTGTGTCTGAAAGTCTATGGCAGCAAGTAAACCTAGCTCAGAAGAAAGTTGGTCACTTAAAGAAAGTTTAATTAATACTGCGACATTAGGATTGCGTTTTCATCTTGATTTCGTGCATTGTCAAGTAAACGAATCGCTTGGTTTCTTTATAATGTAAAAATGTCGGTCATTGCCTCGGGCTGTAGGGCGAGCGGTAAGTGGGCTGGTCTATTCAACTTGCAAAGTGAGTCTATGTAAAATCACTGGAGTAGGTGTAGAGAGTTCGTTTTATAGTCGTATCCTATTGGCTTTTAGCGGAAATAAATCATTTGGTATGGATTGATTTGTTGGAATTGCTGAATTGCAAAAATGCTGCAAAACTAAGACAAAATACCTTTGTATCGGAAAAGACCTTTTCCCAGCTGTGGGACGTTTGATATTAATATTTAAATAAGCCGCTTTTTACCAACAAATATGGATTGTTCTAGTCAAAATATTAAAAGGCGGGTGCCTATATATTTCTACTTCTCGAATTACCTAATAACCTGTTTCGAACCGGTCTGTTTCGTACTACATAATTCAATCAAGCTACGCCCGCATTTTGTAGCATCACTTTAAAATGATTTCGACAATGTAAAGAGATAATATCTCATGATTTAGCGAGCTGATAGGTGAGGAATGAAGAAACGGACGTAACGTTGCGCTTGCGCACGCGACCGCCGCTCACTGGCCGACTGGTGTTTGTTGTAGGAAATTACAAATACACTTTCCTGCAAATATAAAAAGGAAAACTAGAAAAAACATGTGGTTTTCTTTCCATGTCTTTAATTTGTGGCAAAAAAGTGAAACTCTTTTATATCAATATTTTATGGTGAAATCGATATATAAGTATATAGTTATATTTTAGGACAAAATTATCCAGTATAGGCGAAACCGATAAAGAGGAGGGAATTTAACAAGACTCAGGTCACTTAGTAAATAATTAATTTGTTTTCTATTCCAATGCTGACAATTTCTTCTACCAAACGACAAGTTTGCTTATGACACTAATGACGTATAGAAACCTACGAGTAAATGTTATTTTAATTACTTCTTAAGGCTGATTTTGCGTAGGATGGCGGGAAAATGTAAACTAAGTAACTCAAGATATTATTTAAACGATACTGTTAGTTGAACCTGACAACTAAATAATGTACCTACTTCCAATCTCTGTAGCGTATTAATAATAAGTCGTTTGTTATACATTAATTTATAATTACTTGAATTTAATTAGCTATGATATGATCAAACACGTTGCAACAACCGAAATATAACAGTCCCTAATATAAATTAAAGCTAAAACCACAACAAAAGCGACATCTAATAATGCTATTAACATACAGTTACGCGCCGTTGAAGGCCAACGCATAAGGGTCACAGGCACACCTGGGTTTACCGAACAAACAAACAAACATCTGACGATAACATATTTATAGAATTTGAAAAATTTTGCTCTTATGTCTTGTCAAATGGGCAGGACTCCAACTAAACACAGGTGCTAACAAAGCACGTGCGACAATCAGATCACGTGAGAAAATGAGTAAATATCTGAAGTAAAGAAACAATAAGACTGTGTAGTAATACGTAAATGAACATTATTAAAATAAATTAATATATTATAATAGATAAATTTGGTGAAAAATAGGACGATTGTAAGGACACCTATTAAGCTGAAATCCACTAAACCATTCAGGCAACAACGCTTGTCAAAGAAATATACAAACGCAATCAAAGACCACGTTATTTTAATTTTACTCATTTGTCAAAACGTAAAAGTAAACAATGACGGTTTTGAGGTCATCTTAGTGAGATATGGTCCGATATTTATCAAAATTAAATGTGTACAGCGAGTGATAGATGAGTAGAAAACTAGAAACCATCGAATGCCATTTAACTCATCAATTCTGCGATGATATGAGCATCCGATATTAATTAAAACTTTCTTCCTTTTTGCTTAAATGCTAATCATGAATCGAATCAATTTGTAAATCTAATATTTTTTGTGTATCTTCCTTAAGAATTTCATGAAAGTTATGGAAACCAGGTGTTTTGCAGCCATCGGCCCATAACAAAAAAAAAACTGGCTTCAATAAATAAATATTCGATAATCGGACCGATCCAAACCTCTTTTTGTCGTAAATCAAATAGGTTTATCGTAAAAAGTTAGCATATTATCATTTGGATATTCAGCTGTTTACAAAGATTTATGTACAGAAGATAATGTTTTTATCTCTTGTGGTCAGTTGTGGTTCTCTCTGGCGTCTTTCTTTGACGTTTTACGAGCAATTTATTGTGCTGCGAGTCAATAATACGTGGAGACAGTCAAGGTTTTTAATAGATTAATAAATTATATTCATTGTAGAAAAGATGGAATTTTAGATTCATTTCTATTATTAAATAACAAACAATTTATGTGTTTGTTTGCTTCGACTTTCTTTAAATAAAATTATCAACGTTTCGTCAAAGCTTTCGAAAGAATCATCATACAATTATCTTTTAGTTTAATATTAGGGAAAAAAAACAAAGCAATCTACCATTGTTGCATCTGTTATCCCTAACATTACTGGAGTACAATACCATTACACCAGTAATCATGAATATTATTGTCCCGAGAAAACTTAAAGTGAAATTTATATAGATACGCCATTGTTTTGATATTATTATACGCTTTCACTTTCCTGCATAATGCAAGGCAAGTGCTGTATCAAGGGAACTGTAATTTATTACTGAATATTTGATAACTCGCTTGGCGATGCACTTGTTTGTTTAAATACATTCAAATTTGAAGTTTGTTATTGATGTTTGCTTTCTCTTCAATACGTATGTGTAAACACGATAGACAACAGACGCTTTGTAACTAGACGGTGTGTTATTGAAAGATGGTGTCGTTAAAATTTCAATTTAGAAAATGTTTATAAATAAAATATATAAAAAAATAATATCTTTGAAGAGAGTATAATCTAACGACACCTCACAAGCTCAAATCCATCCAATCTTTGATAAGAGACTATACCCAAAACATACATTAATTTGCGGAACATAACCTTCTTTCTGACGCAGTCGGCTAGCTTTCGCTATACACGTGATAAATCAGCTGTCAGTCAAACTGATGCGTTAGTACGGAATTAGTTAATTACGTGCAGAACATAAATATACGTTGAACCTTGACACGTTGGTTTCCATGTTGCGTGGGAGTTATATTTTATTTATAACATGTCCGCTCATTATTTACTAGTTCGATGTATAGTAAAAATAATCTTGTGGCTGTTACGATGCCATTAATAGACATTACTGCTATTACAAGTTACATATACGCATTGTGAGTCTCTTGATTTAATTTAATCCGTTTCTCGTCTCTGTTTATGTTTTAAACAACGTTTCGTTCATAGAAATATCGTTATTTTATCTAAATGGCCAAATCACAGTCTGGACTGAATGTCAATGGATACTTTCATCGTTTTGCTGTATTTTAGTCTAAAATTATCTATTACCTACTAATACTACATAAAAGCTTCATTGATATAGCTGAGACTGAAAACATAAACAAAATGATATGAACTCACATAAAGTACCAAGGGGGGAGGGGGAATCATTACCCATGATTATACTTTCAAAAAATAAAACAGGAGACTGTCACGACATTAGCGATAATGACATTACGTTTGCAAAATTACGTAAAAGTGTTGGCGGCACCTGACGGCCGGCAAACCAGTCCGGTGCGCGCGCGCATCGCGACCAGTTTGCGACAAGGTCCCGCGTCCCGGCCGCCGGGCACTTCCACCGCGGGAGCGTTAGCCTCTATCAACCCGTTTATTATTTTTATATTTCGCGTCCACACGCAAAATGGCTGGCATTGCATGATTATTCGGACTCGCTTGTTGGCGAAGTCGTTAGTGAACCTGACTGCTAAATAAGAGGTCGTGAGTTCGATTCCCGTCTGAGACAAACATTTGTTAGATGAGCAAAGGTGTTTTTTGTGTTCTGTTGTTTTTTATTTAATTAAAAAATGATTATTTCACGCTTGTCTGATTATTAAAATAAAGGTTCTATCGACTTTAGAACCTAATCGCCGTGTGTCATTGTTAAAAAGTTTTCACATACATTCTTGCATCAACAAACTTAGTTTAAAATAGAACTCACTACATAACTTATATTCTACATTTCCTGTTTGGATAACACGTTCATTGATTAAGATTATCCTGTCAGTATACACTACTTAGTCCAAATCCTTCCTTGAACAATAAAATACTAATACAATTATGCTGTTGTATTGTGATCTATGATTAGGGAAACAATTTGGCAGCTATCGTGTTGTAGTAAACCAGATTTATGAACTGTTTATGGTATAACAACGAAATCGGAAGCGATAAATCGGTATAATTAAAGACACTTGTAATAATGTAAGATATTTTCATCCGAATTAGGATCCGAATCCGAATCCGTGAATGTAGAGCGATTAATTGAACTATTCTATAAATGAAATAATACCAAAACGTCAAAGCACTGGTATGCTTTGACGTTTTGGTATTATTTTCTATTTTTTATAAAGGTTTTGGTATTGATCAAGCCTCTCAAATGTAATATCGAACAATGAGACAGAAAAAAAAACAACAACCGAACAATTAAAAAATATTCATAAGAAATTGCACTTACCAAGCACATCAGAATAAATTTGAGTTTTAGATATAATTTTCGGAGGACCCACTGCATTTCCGTTCACAGTTCTTCGTCTTGTCACAGTCACACACAGAATGACAGATAAGCGAGTCTTTAACTCTAAACCCATTAGCCGTAACGACTGTCCACATAGCAATAGTTATACAGAGAGCAGTAATGGCAAAATAAACATTGAAAACGAGTAATTTTCTTATTAGACTTAATTAATCGTTGTTTGACGTACTGTGAAGGATAATACTAATACCATTATCACATTAAATCATTGTGTAATATGTGTTATGGCGACTATTGTATACACGATAGAGTATTAAATTGAGTATTATAAAACTATCAGAAACGAGCACACTTCATCAGGGAATATTTACTCACAAATATTGCAACTGTCATTGGTTAAATCATTTTCAAATCGGTTTAATAGTTCTTGAGTTTACCCCTACGACTTCAGTTACTGATAAACTCTACCTTTTAATAATATTAGCATAGGTAATGCTCCAGTGATTATACACAGAAAGATAAATATTGTAAAATAACGTTTATTATTTTCATTATCACGTTACCTTAAGTGGCACTTTGTTAAAGTAGTTCTTAGTATCATTAGTTAAGGATTAGACAGCTTAGCGGTTAATTATAAAAAATAAACATAATAAATGATGTATACTCGTTATTCCCACCTTTTTTAAGTAAAAACAAGTAACAAAAAATAGATATGCAATTTGTTCCTTCGCGTATTGGGTGGAAATTGATCATATTAATGTGTTATCCTATTTTACCTCACAGATTCATATTATGTACTACTTTATCCAGAACTCAAAAGATACTACTAACTATTGCCAATAAAAAAACCTTTTAAAATACAGCAACGATACCAATTTCATCTCATCCGTTTTTATATCATAATCTACGCGATCCACAACCTCACGTATAGTATACAATTAACCCTCTTCATAGCCCCCCCCCTTTCATAGCCGGGTTTTACATTCTTACACGGTACACAGTAACACCCGAGTATGTGTAGTCACGTCGCATTCCCCGCGCCCCTATGGCAGTATTCGACCGTATCTCTCGGAAGTAACGTGGTACGTGGTCTTCAAGCCACCCTCACATAATTTCGATTGGAACCCTACATGGCTTCGCAATAATTATGTACCGACACTGTTTACGCACGTACCAAGAAAGCACTCAGTTAACGCATGACCGTTCTCGTAGAGGTCGCAGTGTAGTAATATGACCTTTTTGCGTAATTTACTATTATTTGGCGGTTATTATATAATTTATTGTAACGTTATTATAGTCTGCATTGGTTAGGCAAGTGTAGACAGGCTGTTGCAAGATAAACGCTCAGATTAACAAGTTAAAAAATATTTAGAAAAAGACCTGTCATCATTTACAAACTCGGCAGTTCAAGTTGTTCTCTAGTTAAAAAAAAAGTTTAAATATCACGACCAGGCTTGCAATAATTGTGAAATTAATACGGTGCTGTAAGTCGACATAAGTGTTTTAAAGATCATGAACAACGAGTTTCAATTATTTAACCGCGACGTTTACATTGAGACGTAGTTGAAATACCAATTGCAATGGCGAAAATATCCCAATTTGGAATTACAGGGGTCTTGAAAATGTCTTGAGGGGATTCGAATATAGCAGTACTCATCAATGATACTGACCCAAAACGTTCGAAAATGTCTACTTGTCTCTACCTTTCTGTTTAAAATGACAGGGATAGCATGATACTTCGTTTGTGAATACTATTTTAATACATGGTGACATTAATGCCTGTGTCATTAAAAAAAAAAACAGTATCATTATGCATAATGCTGATAGTTTGTTTTGCCAATCAGGTCATCCAACACATGATCAAGGCGACGAACTTCAACGATTTTTACATAATTTAAATTGCATTTCGTAATCCATCAAATCGTGTACCTGAGCGTAAGATAAAGAAAATTCGTAAACACATTATGTAAGCAATCGGCGTGCATATATTTAATTAAGTCTATTCATAGAGTAGATCGAAATGTGTGTTTTAAATAAATAGACAATTGTTGTGTAAGTGCCAAACAATTTAAAACTGGCGATACCTGAGAATTGTATTCGGAATGTACAACAAAGAAAAATTTGAATCGAAGTGTTTCTATTGAATTCGAAGTCTATTTATATTTGGCGATTGTTTTGAAGCTATTATTACAATCAATGTATTGTTAATAGTTTTAGGCGATTCAAATTTCAGTAAAATCTCTATTTTATTTATACATCTAATTTTTTGTGTGTCCATATGTCATGCAATCCTACTAAACTGCTGAACGGATTTGAATGAATTTTCTTGTGCGTGTTTAGTCCTGGATGGTTTAGATTCATATATTTAGTTTATTTTTCTCTGCTTTGCATTGTAGTCAGCACTGAACTTTAGTATTCTGAAGCTATATTTTTTCTGCTACGTTTATCATGGACTGAATTTCCATTTGTTTTTTTTTTAAACTTAAAACTATGCATTACAGTAAAATCTAATTATTCTTACTTAATAGAACTTATAAGCTAAATACAATGACATAAAAGTACGTTTTACTCATAATTAAAACTTTATTAGAGTTGTTTTGATAGGTTTCTATTAAATCAAGTCGTAATATGACAGACAATGTGTAATAACATAAATCTATGCCAAGCCATCGGTAAACATTATCACATGTCTTCGTGACGTTCAAGAATAAGTAGAGTAAGTATATCACAAGTATTGAAAATAATCCCAAGTTAGTTATAAAACATTGGGTGCGTAACAACTTGTATGTATCAAAACTAACCGGTGTGTTTAAAACAATAAGCTTTCATAGAACATGATGAGTCGGTGTCTGTTTTAGAAAATCAATCGAGTTATAAAAGGTGATTCATTTATTAATATCGACGACATTTTTTTTTTGTATTATTTAAAATATAATTTAGTTTGAAGAAAGTTTTTTGAAGACTGTTGTTTTCAATTATTATATTATATTCAAATATTGAATTATTTCGATTTTTCTTGACTAGGAGGCGTAAAGAAAGTTTATATATCACTAAAGGTACTGATACCACTTGTACACATTTATCTTAAGTTTCTCTCAATTCAGAAGTCCTAACATAACATTCCCATATCTATCCGGCTAGTCTACTGTTTGAAGGTCAAAGCTGTGCTTACCCACGACCCCGTGGAGCCCCAGCGCTTCAGCCTCTTCCCGAAAATGTTTTGACACTGCGACAGACAAGACACCGACGCCGCCGGCTGTATCTTGTTCACGAAACTCTCACCTCTGTCTAATGTCATTTTACACTGGCACTAAACACCAAGTCTTTAATAATCACATAAAAATCCAAGTTTTATTTTCAATAGTCTGTTTTTTATCGCACTGTATACGCATGTGTTGCTATGTGTGTAGTGTGGAGCGCGTTGTATTCGCGTGCGGCCGCGTCGCCGGCTGCGGTGCGAATGCGAAGCGCTCCGTTTTCCCCTATCTCCGGAAAGCCGCCCGCCCTGGCGTCCCGCCCGCCCTCGTCCCGGCAAACCCGCCCAAACTTCCAATTAGAACATTTCGTTACTGGAATCGTATTAGTGTCGGACAGACGGCGTGTATGATGAATTCTAGTGAAAAAGATGTCGTTAGGAAATCATAAATGAAAGTAATCTTTCTGTATCGCTTTTTGCTTTCGTAGTAAAAGTGTGATTTATAAATATGTCTGTTCTATGTAATGATGAGTTAATATTTGGAGCGGACTACTATCCTAGTGATATTAATTATATATTTACCTACAAGCATTACTTTGACTTCCTAATTTCTATTCATAAAATCCTTTATTCTTCTTACGCAAGTAAAATTAACAGCTATCATATAACCTACATTTATAATGAAAGTACATTTCGTTATACGTGACAAGTGGTTAGTTCAGACAGAGCTCTCAAAATGTCATTAAGATAGTGTTCCATTAGTCGCCTTATACGACGTCCAAAGGAATAATTAGAGCGCCATTCCCTTTGTATTTGCCGACACAGGCTGAACTTCAAACGATGCCGAATGTGTTGCTAAACTGCTCCATCTAAGAGACAGTTTAATTACTCATTAACTATCGATATTATAGAGCAAATTCTGTGTCTGCAAGTTTGTACGAGACAATGTAATTTCTTGCCACGGTATAATTTATTTAAGAGGTTTAAACAGTTCTTTAACAAAGAGATGCATAGACTAAGAAGGTTTTATCAAAAAGCGGTTTAGATCCATTTCTTTAACAATTGTTTATTCACAAGTATTGCTAATAAATTGTTTCTAACCGAGCCTGTAATTAAATCATATCCTTTAACAGGAAGTAGTTAAGTATCTTAAGATTTACGATGCGGATGTTGAGATTCCACAACACGGTAATGTAATTATTACGACATCCATAAGTGCTAAAATATTACTTTGAATACGTTGGTCTTACGTCTACTAGTAACTAATTCCACACTACTATTAGCTTAAATAGAAATTACGTGTATTGGACCACGTAGCAATAACAACGAATTGCGATAATCGACTTTATTGCGTAGAACATAAAGGTGTTAATACCAAATTCTTGCCAGTTCCTTGTTGAAGATAATTTGTTGTTATAGATTTGCTACGTAATTGATGAAAGGCAGGAATGACACCTGATATAATAATGCGATAATTGTATGTATGTAAGAATACCTATGTTATTACCTACTGTTATATTTCGATGGATACCAATGAACTTAGAAAACATAACGCTTATTAAATTTATGTATCAAAATATACAAAAAAATGCGAGTCTATCAAACAGCTTACAGCCTTATTCTGTTGTTGCCTCATTTGCTCTATCCTTATACAGTTATGGTATTTGCTGTGTAAAAATAATACATGTTGGACGTGTTTTGTTTCGAACGACGGATAGACGATATCGTAATCAAAATCGTCAGGTTTTGTGCAAAATTACTTCTCATAGCTGTTTTTTCGTCCACACACTCAACAGGTATCGGCTCCCAAGACCTTGCTGACTTCTCTTTGAGAAATTCAAAATCTGAAAAGAAAAACTTTCTTCGAATAGGCCGTTTTTGAGGCACTTTTAAAACGTTAAAATAATGTCTCTAGGTGCACAGTCCCAAAATGTGATGGTCTCATAACCTACCAATCACATACAGACAGCATAGTATACATAGTTATTAGTAGTTATGGTATCTCGAAGGCTTGTTAGTCCTCAGGAAATAGTTCGTCCTGCCTCCCCAGCCCCGTCGATATCCGGCCCTCGCCGCTGTGTCAAGGTTCGACGTTAAACTTGTTACATCTACAGGATGGTGTATAAACGAAGGACGTTTAAAAGATTAACATAGAATATTGACGTCAAGTTTCGACAGATTTTGACGTAAAAGCTGCTCATGTTGTAGTAGAAAACAGTTGATGAATCTGAATTTATTGACATATGCTTAAAAAATATAATTTGAATTTTAATGGTGCGAAATCCTATCCCAGTTGTTTGTGTGCCAAGGGCAGTTTTAATTGAATAAAAAAAGTCTTGTTTTTTGAATTTAGTTAATTTAGCCATTTATACTTATTCTTCGACGTCTTTTTATACATATAAAGAGGTATTATCAATCATAATATGCAATTATAGTTATATTTAACTACCTTTAATATACCCAAGTCCAATTGAATCCAGCCTGTATATACGCCCACTCGTCATCGGAAAGTGAAATCTTTCTCTTTAGTGAGATGCGTGAAGTTTTATTGTCGATGTGACATCTCCGTTTTATGACAACGAATGAAATTACGTAACAAATGTCTTTCAAATAAATCTAGTATCAATTTGATCTATTTAATTGGATTTGGTATCTACATGACGTAGGTGTTCAAATATAAATGAAGTAGTTAAAAGTCGAAGACGAGACAGTTACCGAGTATGCTTGCTTATATCGCGGAAGTGAGATTTATTATTAAAGAACTCTCTGCAATAGATATATATATATATAAGATATTTTACAAATTGATTAAGTAGTTCATATTTGAAGCAGGAATTCATATTAAAAATAAACAAAACACGTAATGATAATAAGAAAACTAGCAGTAGCGTCAAATTAGCATTAAATAATCACTACGCATCTATTTGAAAATATATTTCTGATAGTTTTATTTTTCTATGAAGTCTATTTGAAACTATTTGAAACCCTATAAAGTCCAATGGTATTGCAATTATACCAATAAAGTTTACATATTAGCAGTATTTTAATCCACAATTACTAAGTACGCGCGGAGCCACGGTAGAGTGGACCAATTAATTGTAGAGACGAAACACCGCTAATTAATATGATAAGATTAAACGGAAGCTTTCGAAACGCCACGCTGAGTAAATGTATTCAGATTGCTTACAAAATATTAACTTATGAAACTATTATGACTGTATCTCGGTGTTACCTCAGGTTTGTAGAATTTTCAGAGAACATACATGTTAAAGTTAAGCAACGATCGTGCTAAGGAAATGTTCATCTATTTAAGTTATTGACAAATAAACTGAATATCACTGTGTTTCGTTGTTCTGATATTCAAGACATTACCGGTAATCGCAGCGTTTAAAATGATGATCAACGTTCAAGAATCCAAACACTAAATATGTTTAACTAATGTCAAAAAATAGAGTTCATTAGAAGTACGTGGTTAGCAGCTATCGTTTCCATCACCGAAATTCATTTTTGTCTGTTAAATGAAGGTTACCTAGTTTTAATAGTACAACAAATATTCGAGTTAAAAATAGTAAAATAATAATTAAAAACCTTCACTAGCATCAGGAAGGTCGAGTCATTGGTATCCGAACCCACGCACATTCTGACATGACATTACCAATCATAATCATGAAATATTCAGACAAAAAGCTTTTGTAATTATTGTTTCACAGGAAACTAGACGGTATATTGGTATCCGCCAAACGGGTGCTCTGAAGGATGGAGTAGCATTCCCACAAAACAATTACAAGGCGAATCAAAATTAATGACAACTTAGCCTTGCTCTATATTGTGGTCTACAATACACAACGATAGATTTATGATAAACGCTTTAATTAACGCTTTCCGCGAAATATCAAACGATATCTGCAACTTTTTTGAAACACGCAAAAATATAAATCTTATTTTTGCATTCGTCTTAACGATCGTGTTTCTGATTTACGATAGAGAAACCGAAATTAAATTCGGGCTTAAGTAATCAGAATGATTGTTTACCCACACTTTAGAATACCAATTATAATTGAATGCTGATTAGAACAAACACGAAGCATATAATCTCTCAGGAAAACAATTAAGTTATGCAATTAAACGATACTAACTTGAAGGATGCGTGCCTTAAATATTAATCCGACCTTCGTGAAGAGTATGCATGATAGATTCAATGCACTGTTAGCGTGGGCCTAATCCTAGATCTTGCGTAGGATAATACTAACATAAATCTCTATAAAGTCGTCTATCTTTGCCCTACCACTAATTCTTCGAATAAGCCTTGCAGTTGTGAAAAAGGGATAGCACGCTACGCGGCGTGGAGCAGCGTCTTGCTTTAGCAATTGCAACAACCTCACAGTAAGAGGTCGTATTTATGCAATGTAAAACAAAGTCTCTGCCTTCGTTTGAAGAGGTCAGGAAGTATGTAGGTCAGTATTTCCCTTATGGGGTGTCAAGGACTTTGAAATGCGCAAACAGAAATAGAACATCGCAATAATATTACGTTTAATATTTCTACGTTCACCGAAGAAGTTTCTTTAAAAAGAGGTCGACTTATTTCATTAATATAAAGAAATCGTTTTATATTGACTAAGGAGTTTCATATCTTGTTTCGTATTCAATTATTATAGAAAAAAGTTAGTATTAACAACCTGTAGAGCCTACAACGAACTCTGGAGACGGGTTTGTCTGCAACCAGTCCTGAAGCGAACCAGTCTTCTTTCTTGTGATCTTAAAGTTTTTACCATTTGCTACATGGTGGGCCATCTAGATCAACACGTATCAACTTATGCTCTAAGTAAATGTTCATTATTCCTAGTATTAAATTTCTTTGTGAACTATTTTTTTTACATGTTTACTATCGAATCACTCGAATCACGATACGAGTAAAATTTATGCAACAGACTTCGTAAAGGTTGATATAGAGATTTTGTACATCATAAAACTCGATTCATGAATGTGCATTTTAAATGGTAACCGGCCTATATATATCCTGGCTGCCCAGCTCGAGAACTAGAGCGACATATACAGCCTTAGCGAGACTTATCTGGCTGCAAGGCGAACTTGTGGAACATACGGTACATATACAATAATACGAGCTTCGCTTCCGCTGCCATCGACAGCGTTGCCCGGCAATCGATTCTGCGGTTAGAAATCAATATCGGTTTAGATTTCGCATGTACAACTATAATTATGTATCTGGTAGTGAACATAATGTGAAATGTCAAATTGATATCGATCCCTGTAAATGTTAGAAGACAAATTTTAGTCAGTATTTAAATGATATTTGTCTAAACAAATGTATACCAAACCAATGAATTATGCGATTATGATGAAATTTAGTTAGGTCATACTTATTATATGGTTTTGCAATAAACCGAGTGCTTCTATTAGGATATACTTTAATCCCTAAATATGTATTCTAGGAGATCTTTGGAAGTGTTCTCCCAGTTCCATTTGGCAGCTGCCCAAAAGATAGATCCTGATCACAATTCGGGAGAGCTTCATGTCCAAATTCCAGAGGAAGCGGCTCACTTGGTGGGGGAGGGGAGGGGGCTACGGATCGGTATTGAATTCTCTCTGGAGTCTCCTCAGGGAGGGATGCACTTTGTGGTCCCAGAAGGGGAAGGGACTTTAGTTGAGGTTTGTAATAATATCCTTTCATGACATGCAGCTATCTGGTAGCATATTAGCAAAAAATTAAGTTAATAAATGACCAGTGAAACATAATATGCTAGTGTAACGAGATATACTTTATCTTTTTTAAATTCAAGAAACATCAATCTAATTAAACATTTTTGTATTTACTGTTGATGTACCTGCTATAATATTTATACTGTAAACTGTTAATTATCTTAGACAAGAAGAAATCAAGTGTTATGCCAAACTTATTAGATGAAAATTTATTAGATTCTGCTACTCTTGTTATGATTTTCATTTTAATTTTCAGAAATCAGCTCACATGTTCACATATGGACATTCAGCAAGGCTATGGTTTCCTTGCGTTGACAGCTTTGCGGAGCCCTGTACCTGGAAGCTGGAGTTTACGGTTGATGAAAGTCTGACCGCGGTATCATGCGGGGAGTTGGTAGATGTTGTGTACACCCCTGATCACCGCAGAAAGACTTTTCATTACTTGGTCAATACTCCAGCTTGCGCCCCTAATATTGCGTTATCTATTGGGTGCGTATTTCTTTTATGTATTTATCTTACCATGAAAATACTGGATGACTTGACGTGTTTGTTTTTTTTTTTGCTTTCAAGACCACACAATTTATTTTGATAAAATTTGCTATTGACAATGTGAAGATGCTTTGAACTCTTAATAAAAACAGGCGGTTTTAACCGACATTCGCTTAGGCAAATGCGAAAGCTAGTATGTATTCTTCTCTTCTATCTTAATCTTCTTGACTATAACATTTTCAGACCTTTTGAAACATATGTCGACCCTTTCATGAATGAAGTGACGCACTACTGCCTCCCCAACCTGCTGCAGATATTGAAGAACACAGTGCGATATCTTCATGAGGCATTTGAATTTTATGAGGAAACCCTGTCAACCAGATATCCTTATCCATGTTATAAGCAAGTTTTTGTTGATGAGGTAAGTTTAAATTAGTAAATGTTTAAATGTTTGAATAAAAGAAGAAATCTCCGTCTTTGACGTCCGGTCCTACTGACGTAACTCTGAGTAAGAATGTTGATATTATTAAAGTGCGAGGGCGCAATACACGATAGTGTCGTCTCCCTTCCTCAAAGGTATTAAGGATATAGTAGTAGATTATTTGCCTTTACGAGCTGCTTTATATTAGTCTTAAAAGAATAGTAAGTTTAATTTAAAGCACTTCCATGTCACCATTCTTATATTCTAATACATAAACAGCTAGACAGAATTTTTATTATTCACATATTCGGTCAATACTAAACCTTCTCTTTACTACAGACAGAAGATGACGCCACAGCATACACGACAATGTCAATACTTAGCACGCACCTCCTGCATTCGATAGCTATCATCGACCAGACCTATATAAGCCGGAAAGCGATGGCCCAAGCAGTAGCCGAGCAGTTCTTCGGCTGCTTCATAACAATGCAGAATTGGTCAGACTTGTGGCTTGCTAAGGGAATACCTGACTACCTCTGTGGCTTGTATTCTAAGAAGTGTTTCGGTAATAACGAGTACCGGTATATTATACATCAGGAGTTGCAAGAGGTGAGGGGATTTTATAAAGAGTTCCTTTTAATAATCAGGAAGTTTATCTTATATTTCTTTATATGCTCTATCTCTTTCCATTTCTATTAATTTAATTTTCAGTAGTGTAGAAAAGAAATGCAAAGGGCTAGTTGTTTGTAGTTCATTTGATAGTTTTTACTTGTCTCAGTGTATATTGGCCCTAGTGTTTTCTCTTTTCAGTAATGTAATAGTAGTAAATTCGTAACATTTTTGTTAGAAATCATTTCTCTTTTTTATCTTATAACTTTTGAGCGAATGTTGGTTCAAGTTATTAAAGCAGAATTAATTATAATCATTTACAATATTAACTCAATACATTCTTTACAATATAGGTGGTTGGATACGAAGAGCAATATGGTGGTATAGTCTTAGATCCATGGCAGCCGCCCGCCAGCGGCGCAAGAGTAGAACCCAAAGATGTATTTTATTTCCCTGTGAGGAACGTGCATACAATGTCGCCCAGATACATAGAGGTAAATACTGTTACAAATTTCATAATTTTTTAAATTACTTATCTTGATAAAAATACAAAACTAATAATAGATTCATGAAACTCGCTATTAAATTATCAGTTTAAAGTCTAAATGAGTATAAGTGGAAGAAAACCTTCTTTGTTGACTCCTATCTGTTAAAAATCCTAAATCCTACTTAAACATTACAGGTTATGCGCAAAAAATCTCACCTAGTATTAAGAATGTTGGAGCAGCGTATTGGGCAAGAGCTATTACTCCAAGTGTTCAACAAACAACTGTCATTGGCCACCAATGCCGCCAACACTAAGATTGGAAGCGGACTGTGGGGCCACCTGCTGTTGTCAACCAACCTCTTTGTGAAGGCTATATTCACGGTGACTGGCAAAGACATGGCCGTGTTCGTCGATCAGTGGGTACGCACTGGTGGGCACGCTAAGTTTCAACTCACCTCCGTGTTCAATCGCAAAAGGTAAGCTGATTAGAAAAAGTTCTACAAAGAAAATCATTTATCATGCGCAGCCTTTGTCCTCCCACTGTTGGGCATAATCCTCCTTTTTTTGTGCCAATTTCTGTGGTCCTGTGCCAGTTTCAGGCGCAGGTTCGTCATAAAAGCCATCTTGCTCCCGGAAGGTTGACGCTTCTTTTGCCTTACCTAGCCACCATTCTGTCATCGCCTTAGTCGACCTGCCGTCACTTCGTATGGCGAACTGCCCTGCCCAGCGCCAGTTCAGTTTTATTATCATATTATCGTCTTAGTCGTTATTGTGACATTGTCCAAATCATTACTATTTAAAATTAAAGAATTGATTTAACTCACATTTCACATTACGTAAACACATTTGCCCTTCTCTTTTTTGCTCTTTTTCATACAAGCAGACACAACTGTTTTCTTTCTGTTATAATTGATATACGCTAAAACCATGTTTTCTTCCCCAGAAACACAGTAGAACTAGAAATCCGTCAAGACTGTGTCCATGAGCGCGGCATACGTAAATACGTGGGTCCTCTACTGGTCCAGCTTCAGGAGTTGGACGGGACCTTCAAGCACATGCTGCAGATAGAGAACACGGTCGTGAAGGCGGACATCACGTGCCACAGCAAGAGCAGAAGGAACAAGAAGAAGAAGATACCCCTCTGTACCGGGGAGGAGGTTGATATGGATCTTACGGCTATGGAGTAAGTGGTTATTGTTATTGCGATGTTTAAATTAAAGGTTAACATAATTTTTCTTCCCAAACATGTTTAACAAAGAAGTGCTTGCAAAAAAGTACACAAATATGTTGGTATTTGTGTCTGTACCATCTATATCTTGAGGTTGGTTTAGAAGTTAGTCTGAATAGCCTCTTCCAGTGTAGGGAAGGTCTTCATCGTTGGCCATAGCATCTATAATAAATTTTTTCACCTCCTATAAATCTAACTCGTGTAGTTAAGGTACATCTTTAATAAGCCTATATGAATATTGAAGACTAATAACTAAGAGTTCTATTTAACACCTTCCAGCGATTCGCCCGTCTTATGGATCCGCCTGGACCCCGAGATGTCTCTCTTACGGAGCACAGTGATATCCCAGCCTGACTACCAGTGGCAGTTCCAACTACGTCATGAGCGTGACGTCACGGCCCAGAGTGAAGCCATCGACGCCTTACATAACTACCCAGAGCCTGCCACTAGGAAGGCATTGACAGATGTTATAGAGAACGAGCAAACGTATTATAAGATAAGGTGCAGAGCTGCACATTGCTTGACTAAGGTGAGAATTTTTATTGGTCTTGGATAGCATAATATTCAATTTTTTTTACCAAGGCCAGTGCAAACATCGCAGAGCTCAATCATATTTTATGGCCCTCGAAAGTACACTTTAAACAACCCCTATAAAGAGCATGCTATTCTTAAAGGTAGTTCCAGTAGGAAGTATTTATCTTTCAATCAATTATAAACCTTCCCATCATAATTTTAAAGTCTATTTCAATTATAGCATGATTTTATAAAATACTTTCGTTATACTAGGTGGCTAAACGCAATGATAAGTTCGTGGGCGGGCCCGCCTGCCATGTTGACGATATTCCGTAAAATGTTCGGATCGTTCGCGGCGCCACACATTATCAAACAGAACAATTTCGACAACCTACAGCATTACTTCCTTCAGAAAACTATTCCTGTTTCTATGGCCGGTGAGTACTGTATTATACTTTGGTTGAAAGAAAGCTACGTATCCAAAAGGTAAAAACGGAACTCTATTATTAAGGTTCCGCTGTCTGTTCGTGTGTTACCATAGCTTGGTGCTTACCTTTATAAAAGGTGCTTATTTTAAACGAAACTAGCTCATTCGTGCTTTTTAATTAATATGATACTTTTAAACCCACTTGTTTGCTGCTACTGACTAATTATTTTCCCTTTCTTTATTCAGGTTTAAGAAATATCCACGGTATATGTCCACCAGAAGTGGTCAGGTTTCTATTAGACCTGTTTAAATATAACGACAACTCAAAGAACCACTTTTCTGACAACTACTACAAGGCGGCGCTCGTAGATGCTCTAGCTGCTACCATCACGCCCGTCATCTCAGTTTTGCAACCAGTAAGTACAAAGGAATAAGTTTCAAATTGCTATCATAATTGAAACACTATCTCCACTGCTTAGAGCTGAAATTACATTGCAAGACTTTTTTTGTTATCTACAGGGTGCACCAATAACAGCTGAATCATTATCAGCTGACACGAGACTAGTATTAGAGGAGATCACTCGCGTATTGAACTTGGAGAAAGTGCTTCCTTGTTACAAAAATACGGTCACAGTCAGCTGTTTGAGAGCTATACGCCGTTTGCAACAGTGTGGACATTTGCCGAGTATACCTACTGTGTTCAGAGCCTATGCGCAGTATGGACAGTATATTGGTGAGTTTGGATTTTGATCCTTATTTTTTAGATCTTTAGAGTTGTTTTGGTCTGAGATTAAGCATCCCAGAGATTTTTCCTACGTTTTTATACACTCACTTTCTTGTTTGTTTGTTTGTCGTTCCGGTTGGATTTTTGCAACTCAACTCTGAGGCACTTCTCGATAAGATAGCAGTCTGAAATTATCAAGACAGCTTCATAAACTATTCTTATTCATCAACAGATGTGCGACTGGCAGCTTTCGAGTGTCTAGTAGATTTTGTCCGCGTGGACGGGAAGCCAGAAGACCTATCTTCATTACTTACAGCAGTGGAAGGTGACGCAGATCCCTGCGTAAGACACGGATTAGCAAGATTGTTAGTGAACATGCCGCCTTTCGAACGAGCCCAGCGTCATAGATTGGATACGGAAGCCGTCGTGCATCGGTGAGTGTTAGGGGAAAATGGACTCATACAGTTTAAAATTGTAAGTAAGTGCATAGATTGGAAACGGAAGCGGTCGTGCATCGGTGAGTAGTGTTAACGGAAAATGGACTTTAACGTCACTAGATAGGGTTAAAAATTGTAAGCAAGTAAGCGCATAGATTGGATACGGAAGCGGTCGTGCATCGGTGAGTAATGTTAGGGGAAAATGTACGCCAACGGTAAGCCAAAAGACTTCTTGCTTTACTGTCTTCTGTAGGCCAGCTTTAGGTTAGGAGAGGTAAGATCGAAAATCGTGTAACAGTTAATTATAAACTTAGATACGTGGAGTAAATACTAGACAGATGTTGGATGGTATGTTAAGTAAGTTTTCGTATCTGTATCTATAATTTGATACTAGTCTTCCAAAGAATCGTATGCGAATAACTTTTTCCTAAGCTGCCCTTTCAGAAGTAGGTACATACTACATATGCCTGCAGAGTTTTGTATTCTCAAAAAAACAAACTAACATTTTTGATTTTACAGATTATGGAATAACATAAACAGCCTGTTATCAAACGACGCCAGACTTCGCTGTGATCTCGTAGACTTATACTACACTTTATACGGTCTTAAGAGACCCATCTGTGTACCCCTACCTGAGATCCAAGCGATGATGAAACAGATGCACCATAAGGAAAGGGAGAGAGTCGAGAGGGAGCGAGAGAGGGAAAAGGAGAAGGAAAGAGAAAGGGAGAGGCTAAAGGAGTTAGAGGCTAAACCGGTCATTAAGCAAGAGGTTTTGGATGTGAGTGTTAGCATTTGTGTTTTTGACTAAGCAGGTTTAGACTATGGTTAAACAAATACGAAATATGCAGTGAACCTTATTTGTTTTCTCTGATCATTACCTCCGTTATGTAGTGAGTAACTGGCTACCCCTTCGATAGAGATTTCTTAAAATAAGATGTTAATCATACCCGAAGAATATGCTATATTCCATACCTGATTTACCTGAATTATATACTATTGATACATTTAGTTCTGTTCAAGCATTAAGATCTTACCAAGTAGTAAAAAAAAACATGCCTACCCTTTTTTGCTCTAACTTAAACCAAATTTAACTTACTTCCAGATTAAATATGAACAAGACACGCCAATAGATGCCGCTCTCCCAATGCCTTTGGACCGGATGACTGAGATACCCCTAGATGACATGCTGCCCGTACCGCTGTCCAGTATAAAGGAGGAAGACGTAAAGATTGACGTCACAACTGTGCCTGGGGAGTTGCCGATCAGGGTATATAGCGTGAGTATGATTACAGAATAATATGGGACGTGAGCCATGTAGCAGGTCCACTAAGTCAGAAAAATAAAGCTGCTAGTTCACATAGAATGTGTCATCGAAGAACGTCTCTCCGAATGAGAATCAGAACCGAAATACAGTTGCATAAAAAAAAAAAACAAACAGAAAAATATCAGTATCTCAGCTTCATAGTTTTCTTTACTAAAAGATGTAAGATCACGCCTGACAAATCTCGGTTAATAAAAAATCTCTAATAATGGAAAAACACTAAAAATAAAAACGTTTGCATCTAGACTGCGCGGTTAGCTGATAAGTATAGGTCACCAGATCCACGTCGCGGGTTCGATCCCTGCGTAGGACAAGAACTCGTGTAGTCCGCGAACGCTTGTTTGGATTTCGAGTGTACTTGTATATATGACATGAATGTTGTACACCCTCAACAAGTACTAAATTCGTCGTCTTTCTTAAAAAAAAAAAAAACATTTTTTCCTTTCAAATAATAGAAAAATTTTATTCTGCTAGGATGACAACAAACGCGAGTTCCTGACAGACAACGCGGTAGCTCTGCCGGGTATCCCCGGCTCGTCCGGCCCATCGGCTTCGAGCCCGGAATGTTCCGACACGACAAGGACGATATGGGGGCACCTAAGGTATGTGGTCAAATGCTCTACAAACAAGAGTAAGGTTATCGATAAATAATTTATGTTAGATTTGATAACGAAACTGCGTGATAAATTTGATTTATAAACAATGGTTATTAAGTCAGAGCCATTAATAACCCATTCTGACCAAAGGCTTCATACATTACAAATTACAAATTTTTCTTTATGGTCACAAAATTTTACACACGCTGTATACATATTTCGTTGTGACTGATTTTTACTAAATTCACAGGCCAAGAAAAAGAAGAAAGACAAGAAGAAGCACAAGCATAAACACAAGCACAAACACAGCAGTAAGGAGAAGTCTAAGGAACACAAAGAAAAGGACCGGTCTCTACCACCCCGGCCTCCCTCAAGTACAGAACATTTGAAAATCAAAGAGGAAACGCGGGAAACTTTAAGCTCATTCAGTTCAAGTCAGAGTCCATCCGAGGATATCTCTTCGATGCCTAGCAATATGAGTTTTTAGAATTTTATTGAATACCACAGATTACTAAACAAATGGAATGAACAAAATAAGGACTTTGATGTACAATTTTATGCAGCCAAATCTTACTGTATGAAGATTGGATGAATCATTCAGTCCTTTTTCTAAAGATATCTCGAGAATGCTTCGGAATGAGTTTTTTAATCTATCGTTAATAAACATTGCCGATCAAGTGAATGGTGCAAAGTAGAACAATCGAAATTTGTTTATAAACTTATTAAGTTTAAGGATACCAAGACTCTGAATCAATTCCGCTCAATTTTTTTTTTTAATTTGTCTATTTCAAATAATTATTCAAAATAGGATTTCAAATCGTAAAACGCTCATTATGAATTCTCCTTCTGACGTATAAATCGACACTCCATTTATTTACTACTCCGTGTCTACAAATAAATAAACGTAATATCAATGAATGACGTCTAACCGCAAACTATAAATATTCGACCTTTACTTTTAACTTAATGGTATCGTATGGACAATTTTAGAACCTGTCACACAGGTGCAATGTTTTACAAGACATTGCGTAATATCGATATTTCATAATGTTTTGATAGAGGACATAATATGTTATATTTAAAACATTTCTTGCGTCATTTGAACCTGTTCAACTTTGGACCTATCCCTAATTGGACTCATAAACATTATCCTATTAATTATCTGTTCTAATTATAACAGCCAAATTGCTATAAATTTATTTTTAATTTTTACTTTTCGGTATGGTTTCATCATTCATGAACATCGTCAAAGTCAGTATAAATTTAAAATAGCCTTAATGTCGTAGGCAAAGTTATTAACGACATAATTATGATTATGGTTGTAATTGTTTTTGTTAATAGTACTTAGAGGTAATAAAATAATTTCTTCTCCATACCTTAATATCAAGATTTCTTTTGATGACTTATTATCATAAAAATGACGGTAATATTAATCCGTAAATCAACTTCTGACCTAATATTTGCCTATGTTCAATCTCAAATGTGATAAGATGGTTAAATTTCTATTACTTGAAAACTTGTGAGATGTTTGAAAATGAGGTTTCTGTATTTGGGATCTATTGCAGTGTAACTGAAATGTAGGACTAAGAATAATAATATAAGTGAAAAATGAAGATTGCAAGTTAAATAAAGATTTTATTATTATGTATTTGTTTGCGTTTTATTTGTATTCTAATGACCTTTTTTTCACGGTTACATATTATTACCTTTTATGTCATTTCGTTTGACGCTGCGTTTGCCAATTTAAGATCTACTCAAGGAGTCGTCTGCTCCAACGGTATTAAGCTCAAACTGGATGCAGTGGGCGGAGGATCTGATGTTGTAGAGCAATTTATGAGCGGATTTGGTTGAATGAAAAACTAATCCAAAAAAATCTATGACCCAAAGTATTTGCCTGACGGTATATAACACAGCCATGTTTTTGTAGCCCCTGCCCCAGTTCGTTGATCGTCAATTAACCCACCAATAAACCAGACTATTGCTTTAACTTGCAGTCATTGATGTAATTTCGAGATAATAATTGATGTCAAACTGTTCAGGATCAATTTATTTTAATTATAAATCATTTATCGTAGGAAGCATTGAGCTTAGCAACATGTACCAATCAAATCAAAATGACATAATATTTTACAGTATACCTAAATGTCGACAGCAAAATGACATGTTCTGGCTTTGGGTCAAAAAGCACTCAAAAGAGCATATAGCCCATATCTGTCGAACCGCGATAGCATTCGGCATTATTGCTGCTTAACCAACATACTTCTACAAAATAAAGATCGAGGTTTAGCAACAAAAACAAATTGCACTTCACTTTCGTTCGTGCATTTTCTCAAAACCAAAAAGGCGTCGTATTATTAAATTCTCCGCTCTATTAATTTAACGTACTTATGAGAATAATTGAACTACATAGCTCGCGCTTTCTCCATCAAAGGCTGCTGCGGCTGGTTAACCACACATTCTATTCGCGAGGCAATATGCACTCTCGTGTAAATTAGCTCATATAGGTAGGCGAGGTGTCATGTTTCGTAGTGTCCTATTTGCTTCCTTATTCACGCTGAATAAGTTTCTTAGCAATAAATTACATTCTATTTTGTGTTGGATAAGTGTTTCCTTGCATTTTTTGCATGTTTATTAACTTGGCGGTGTTAGGACTTTCCTAGGTAGCTTGCATAGGGTAGCCTGTGTTACCTTGCCCTACTAGTTTTCGGCAACACGGAACGGGAGAATCCTGACGCCATTGGTTATAGCAGAGAAGATTCAGAAGGTTGTGAAGGCGGACGCATTCTCCTTTCATTAATCGAAAATATACAAGTAGCAAAAAAAAACAATGCCAGTTTTATTAACTCATGACTCGAATCGGTACCTTAAGTAAGTACACTCGCATAGAACTTTAAATTAATCCTCAAATTTCGATACTACATCGTTCGGTTAGTTGATCCGCTGTAAAATAACACTGTGGCTAAGTATCTCGTAACTAGATCGAACTTCTAATCTGTTAATCTAGCAAGTGTTAGATTACACTCAATGTTCAAATTGAGAGACAATTGTTTCTTATATTTTTTCTTAGAGGACTAGTAAGAGCTACCACATTGGCTACAATGTAACCTCATCAATAGCACTGGGTTGAATGTCAATTTCGTTGTCTAATTACGGACGCAGGTTTGCCTGCCCGCAAAATTAAGATTTAAAGAATAATAGTAAACAAGAAGGGCTTAGAAAAAAAATCTTATAAAATAAAAAGTCCTTTCTGAAAAAGCAATTTTGCTAAATTCACGGCTATATTCTGCTATTATTTAAATGTTTAATACATTTCAATAATATTACTCAAGCAAAAAATACTCCAAAAGTTCCTATCACAGTTTTACCAGTGTTTTGGGAAATTCTATTTTCAGCTTTAATATCAATAAAGAGTACACACACCGCGTATCTATAATTAATTTCTTCCTATTGAGTTCGTTGTGTGATCAAATGTCAAGTTGAAACCGTATTGGTAGGACGCTTGTGACGCACTTACACGAGAATTTGTTCAACATCGTATAGATTAGGAGTTCATTATTCATTAGTGCTCTGAAAGCACAATAGTCGAGCATCGTCGTCCGTTAATAATGCAGTTTTAGTGCAACAATAATTTATTTCAATTCGATTTTTTTTACATTACTTTGTTCGAATTTAGTTTTGTGAATAAGTGGAGCCATGGCTTTACAGAATGGACATTCAAAAAAACAGCTGGATGTGGTTGTCGTTGGCGGGGGATTGGTATGTTATGTTGTTTTTATTTTTACAAATACCGTCTTTTATTATCCGGAATTTCTATAAATTGTTGGCATTTTAGGATGCCGTACCGAAGAGGAACCCATTTAAGATTCCTTTTTTCTGTCTATCGGTTTGTTTGTTTGACAAACAATGTTTAGACTGTTATCACATAAAATAAAACACACAAAATACGAAATGTTATCACTATACACTTCTATCTACGTAACGTATTTTTTGTGCTACTTATCTAGGTTTCCTGTCCCCCCTTGAAATAATTTAATGGACTATCTACCTGTTTCTGTACGGATCCATTAAAATCTTTAAAAAGTCTTGTTTGTTTCTAGATAAGATTGTAAGATATTTGTCTTTGATAAAATGCATTTGATTTAAAAAGCTGATTATAACGGCGAAAAAGACATCAAGATATTTGTGATTCTGATCGCATTATATTATGTTAATTTCATATTGAACAAATGTGTGAATTGAAAAGGATTTTTTGAGACATGTGTGACATTTAACGGTTTTAATGCATTTATGATCTACTTAGTCATGTAAACGAAAAAAAATAAAAATTTGTGATTTTAGAGTTCTTCACATAAAAAATCAGAACGGAACCCTTACTGATATATCCACCTTTCCCTGGGTTTATCTTATGAACAGTGAAATATTCACAGATGCTGTATTTCTGTTGTATTCTAAACATCTTTATTTTCGACGTTAAGCAACAGTTGTTACAGTCGTAATTTTCTTGCTATTTGTTTTTATTTAATCTATTTGTACGGAACCCTCAATGTCGTGACTCGCACTTGACCGGTTTTCTTATTCGGATCAAATTGGTAGTTGAATCAAGGTCGTGTCAAGATTTGTGTGATATGCTAACGTTATTATCCACGTGGAGTAGTTGGTGACAAAAATAACATCAAGTCTAAAAATCATCGTTTGCTTATGTGTTTTCGAGGTAGAGATTAATACACTGACACACAGAATATGCCCAGTTGTTCGTTCGGTTTATCTATAAAAAATACTAAGTGATAGTTTACTTTGCGTTCTTGTCATATGAGGGAAGGGTGCACGGCTGAAGAGGATTAAGCCGATCCTGGTATACCTAGCCACCATCCCCAGGGCTGAGAAATTCTATGACGATTTTCCAGGGAGCGGAAGGAAATAATTTCAACTCTTACATTTTGTAGTTGCTGTTGCCCGCGACTTAGTCTGCATTGACACTTCAACTTTCTTTCGCAGACTGCGAAAGAAAGTTGAAGTGTCAATTTTAAAAGATAGACGGACATCGCTTACTTTTTTTTCAATACTATTTTCCTTTTTAACAATTTAGTTATTCATTTTTATTTCTCCATTTTCATTTCTATAACATTTCACATTGCTGCTCTGATCTTAATGATGATAGCATTATTAGCATTGATAGCGTGAATTCAAAACATGTAGCTTTTATATTTATAGTTTTTAAGTTATTTTATAACTAGCTGTTGCCCGCGACTTCGTCCCCGTGGGTAGAAGATATAAGTTATGATTTATACTGCCCTGTTTTTTCACATTTTTCATTGTATCTTCGCTCCTATTAGTCATAACGTGATGTTTTATAGCCTAAAGCCTTCCTCGTTGAATGGTCTATTCAACACAAAAAGAATTTTTCAATTTGGACCAGTAGTTCCTGACATTCGCGCGTTCAAACAAACAAACTCTTCAGCTTTATATATTAGTATAGATAGTATAGATATTAACATAAGTACTTAGTTAGACGTACATACATACATACATACATTACATATAGAACTTAAATTCTCAGTTACCACGATGAATGATTATTAACAATCAATATTTGTTCGCTTTACGTAACACGGTATCTTTATTTTTTTAACATATCGACCTTTGTGGACTTTGTGATACTTATGTATTTTTTTCAATCTCAGATTGATAATGTTTGTATCTGAGCGGAGTAAGCGAAAAGGCTCATGGCTAAGGTACATCTGCACAAGTTGATTGATCGCAGGTTAAGCTACACGATAGGGTCGGTCTGTGGATATGTGACCATCTATGTCATAACGAGTTGCTCTGCGTTTCGGAAGGAAAGATGAATTGTTATTCCCACCGGTTATTTATACATCCTTTGCAGTCGTTACGGGTAGTTAGAAGCCAGAAATTCTGAAATCCACTCTTATTAAAAAGTAACGTGTTGCCCAGGTGACTGGGTTGACGAGGTCAGATAGGCAGTCGCTCTTTGTAAAACACTGGTACTTGGCTGCATCCGTTAGGACTGAAAACCGACCCCAACATAGTTGGAAAAAGGCTCAAGGTGACGATGAATATCTTCGTATTTTGGAATGTCAAAAAAAAGAAATTTGATGATGATAAAATAATCTTTAATTACACACACGAACTAATATAGATACCTTAACAATTAAATATAAGTATCTAGATAAATAGGTGCAAAGAAGGTACCTACGTAAGATAAGTTTTATCAGTTTTTTAACTGATACTCTTGTATTTTTTCTTTATATAATTACCGCTGTTGATATTAATTGATTGTTGCTGAGGCAAGCCGATAGCAAATTAAAGATATCGCTTATGAGCTCTTGCCCGCGGGTCTGCTCGTTAAACGTGGTTGCGAATTAAATAGCCTATATTTATTTATTTTAATAATCAACCCTGCAGGCCAAGTTTTAACGAAAGACGTTTAGACAGGCAGATACAATTTCGGCTCTACATTACGAAGTACGGGTCGCAGGCGATTGCTGTTGCTTTTGCGTCTCAGTTTAAGGTGCAGCACAGACGACAGACTATCCGTGACGCACTTTTTAGTCTGTGAAAATAGAACCTATGCAATTATATGCAGTAACGCACAGTCGCGCCTTGCAGACTTTTTGAGTGCCGCTGACTCGATCACACAAAAAGTCTGTCGTCTGCGCTGCACCTAAGTGTTACAGACGGACAGTATTCAAGCATTATTCAGGTTGAATTCATTTTAAAGTAGGTATTATTATAAGATCGAAAGATAGAATGTGCACGTGCGTAGTAATTGATTTGATTGTAGGATTCGATCGGATACTACCAGAAGATTGATTGCGAATATGATTACGACCAACAGCGAATATTTTCCGTAACAAATAATGCATACTCACGATAGTTAAATAAATAAATATCTCCACAGCTTGTAGAGTTTAGTTAAGTTTTAATATAATACTCATGTTGCGATTCCAAGTCAAAAAGTGTACAATAGTATTGCAGTCCGTGAATGTGATGCGTATTTATGAAGGCGCGTTAAATTGAGGGTCCTGGCATTAATTTTTATATATATTATTTGACAGTCGTTACCGCTAGTTAGAGGAGGTCAAATAGGAAGTCACTCCTTATAAAACGCTGGTACTTAGCTGCATCTGGTAAACTAGACGCCGACCCCAACGTAGTTACTAAAAGGCTAGGATGATGATGATCGTGTATTTCTCAGAAGTTTGCATGCCATGGTTTATTTATTAATATTCTTTATTTTTAGGTGGGATCTCTAGAAGCTTTATATTTAGCAAAAAGAGGACATCGAATTCGCCTATATGAGTTTCGTGAAGGTTAGTATAATAATATCTAGATCATGATATGACTCCTCCTTCACTTCATCAAAACTGATTCAATGTTTAGCCGTGAAAGTGTTATTCCCTGCAACACTTTGATCAGAATACTATTTCTTCAGTTTTATTTGTTTTCAATACATAGTATTTATTCGATCTCTCTAGCCAGACCTTAATTCATCCTGTCTCCTCTTCTTGAACCTTCTCTTCGTGGGCTATCATTTCCCTTTGCGTGAGTCAGACCTTTTGCTTCTTTTATCTTTAGCTTAACTAAAATTTGTTCATTCCAGATATCAGATACACTCCTCAAGCGAGAGGAAGGTCAATAAACTTGGCGTTATCAGTGCGCGGGAGGCGAGCGCTGAAGGATGTGGGCGTCGAGACACACATGATCGAGGAACATGGGATCCCTATGAAAGCAAGGAGGATTCACCGAATGGACGGGTCTACTTACGCTATACCATACGATGCTAGGACCAAGCAGGTTTGTTCAATCTGTCTAACCACTTGATTGTGCTCATGTAGTCAAATATCATGATGTTGTTTTTAGTGGTTCTTATCCTCGTTTGGTCAATTAATTGGAAGCGGTTGCTGAATTCGCTTTGCCCATTTTCCATTTAGAGCAAAGGGGAATTTATCAATCTCGCATGGCAAAAAAATATATTCTTGTTCTTTTAGTGAGAGATCTTTAAACTCTCGCTCCTCGGAGAACACATTAACCCGATAGTCCCGTATTTAAGCTCCCAAAAGTTATAATAAACAATATTTATTATCTTTTCAGTGCATTTACTCCGTTGGCAGAAACTACTTAAATGCGAGGCTTTTGCAAGGTAATTTAACTTTTACATAACATACATTCAGTAACTTTATATCCTTTAGATAAGACATTCTTATGGCAGTACCGGGTATCAGGTGAATCCCTCTGAAATAGCCGTCATGTTGAAAGCGAAGCTACTGATCAATCATCGATCCAGTGTGGGTCATTGTCCTGCTAGAATAGCAGCAAGCTTGTATGATTGATGTAACGATCGGTGGCTATAGATAGAACAATGATATTAAAATAGGTTGATCGACGTGCAAGTCATATGCTTCAATATTCATCAGGGTGTTTGAAACTTTGTGAAGACTACGTTCATGGATTACTGTCCTAGATAGAATGTTAGTAAGTATAACATAACTTTATATGTACTAAAAATACATCGGTCCCACTTCACTAGTGTACCATGGGAGAGGCTCATGTCCAGCTGAGGGCCGAGATGGGCTGATGATGATGATGATGCTGTTGACTTATTAAGTAGTTTGATTAGTTTCTTAAGCACCTTTATACAGAATAATGACCTCTTTTACTTAATATTACTTAAAATATATAAAAAATAGTTTACGAAGTCACATCTTTCATTGCTCATCATTCACAGTATGTATAATATTACTCATATTTACCCAAGTAGATGATAATGGTTCATTCAGATAATAATTATTATTTGATCAACGTTTTATTCTAGAGACAACAGAGGCTGATAAAGAGACCTTGATACAAACAAAATAAGTTAATTTAACGTCATGATAAGTGTGTTTGTATGTTACGATTGTGTATCTTAGGTTTCGTTGTTGTAAGTCAGTAAGATAAATGATATAAAACAAATGATAATTGGGGAAAAATCGCTTTTGCATTTATTAAATCTTCATATTAATATATTCCTTCTGCATATCGGAAGCGAAAACGGCCTGTCCCTAAGATTAAGGAGAAGAATTAAGAATAGAAGAAAACGAATCTGGTTGTGAATGATTTTTTTTATGAAAATCATTATAGTATAATCATTACAATTTTTAATTTTAATCATTTTAATAATTCGCCGGTCCACGCATTTTGAAATTGTTAAACCGTTTCCTGGATTCAATACAAAAGTGTGACGTGTTCGCGAGAGACTCGAGTGCTAGGCGATTTTTTATGTTGCAATGTTTGAAGTTTTGTGAGATGAATAATGGATGAAATAATTAGTTAGGGTACTGTGTCTTTTTTACTAATCTTGTTTGTAGATAGTAAAAGAGTAAGTTTTAAAATGTAACTTTTTAAGCAAAGTGTAAGTGGTATTATGTGCCGTTCTTTGTATATAAATAAATAAATAAATAACCTGGATTAATATACATAAATAAATAAATAAATAACGAATTAAAAATTAAGAAGATAGTATGATTGGGTTGACTAGTACAAAAAGGCATCAAAACATTGTGCAGGCTATTGAATAAGAAGAGAAGTATCATCATCATCATCATCATCATGTCAGCCTATAGCAGTCCACTGTTGGACATAGAAGAGAAGTATGAATGATAACAAAGATTACGTGAGACGTTGATGAAAATATTGACTTTAATTATATCAGATGAGTGAACG